>NC_086448.1:684155895-684358395 GCF_028390025.1 Pseudophryne corroboree
GAGGCCACAGTGATTGGCCAGCGGATCCATCACTGGATCCGCTGTCATCACTGTGTGGGCACGGCGGAGGTGTGGGCGTCGGTGACGTCGGGATGCGGGGGAGGTGCGGGCGGCGGTATGCGGCAGAGGTGCGGGCAGCGGGATGTGGTGGAGGTGAGAGTATTAGCGGCAGGCAGGGATCCGAGATCCCTGCCTGCCATTCTGCAGAGTTTGGCAGTGGAGCGGTACAAGTTAAAAAAATGGCGCCTCAGCATCATTTTTGAATGTCAAGATGGCCTCCGCTAGTTAATCACGGCTCACTGCGCCATCGCCCTTCCCCCTCCGGGTGACTTATGTAAGTCACCGTGAGGCAGCAGCATAAGTCCGATGGCGGAGGAGGAGCAGTGAAGAGCTCCTGAAGAAAGAAGACGTCGTGGAAGTCCTGGATGGGCAGCGGCTATGCAAAAGAGCTTAACAGCCGCCGACCAAAAGGTAAAGACGCCGGAAGCCCTGGGGAGGCGGCAGCCATGCAATAGAGCTTAAAGGCCGTCGCCACCCAGGTGAAGATGCCGGAAGCCATGGGAAGACGGCAGCCATGCAATAGAGCTTAAAGGCCGCCGCCTCCCAGTGCTGGTTGTTGCTCGGGAGGGGGTACCCCATTTTTATTTTTAGGGGCCCACTTTCTGAGGAATTTCAGCCCTGGGCTGACTAGCTTGGGGGGCTGATTAATGATATGGAAGGGGGACCCCACACTTAGCGTCTCCCCTGCTATGGCGTTACCCAGGCAGAGGTAGCGGGGAAGCATGCAAATGTATCGCGGCAGCACCACAGTAAGCTACCTCCCACAGCAACAATCTATAGGGACACATTGGTATATATCTGTATTACGTGCCGTTAGTGTACAATGCAGAGTCAGGCCCATAACGACTGGTGAATTCTCAGGAGCTGCCAACAATTACTGTTTAAATGATTTTATTTTGTTTTAAAAAGAAAGAAAACAAAACTACATTCAATTAGGGCCAAGACTCTGGGGGAGGAACTATGGAAAAGGGATGGTGATGGAAGGATGCAGGCTACAGTATACTGGAAAAACAGCAAATGCTGTCTAGGAGTGCCCATTGATCATCAATGGCTTTAAACTAGAGATGAGCAACTTCGGTTCTCAGAGAAACGAACCCCCCCCCCCCCCCCCCCCCGAACTTCACGTCCAAAGCCCTGATCTGAGTCCGGCTTGGGACTTCCCGCCAGACTTGGAAACCAGAAAGAGGCAAAATGTCATCATTCCGCTGTCGGATTCTCGCGGGTTTTGGATTCCATATAAGGAGCCGCGCATCGCCGCCATTTTCACTCCGGAATTGGAGAGTGTAGCGAGAGGACGTGTCTCTGTCCTCAGTGTCTGTGTGGGACAGAAAGTGGGGTGGCGATTCCAGTGCTGTCTTGTGCTGCTCAGTCCAGTGTAGTGTCTTATGCTTTATCAATCCAATCACAGTGGTGGTGTCCTCTGCTGCCATATGTCCAGTGTAGATGTATAAGTCCAGTGCAGTAGTGCTGTGTTGTCCTGCATCAGTAAAGTGGTAGTGTCTTGTGTTGCATCAGTTCAGTCACGATGGTGGTGTCCTCTGCTGCCATATGTCCAGTGCTGCTGTATAAGTCCAGTCCAGTGGTGCTGTGTGGTACTGCCGTATAAATCCAGTGGTACTGCCGTATAAATCCAGTCCAGTGATACTGCCGTATATGTCCAGTGGTACTGCCATATAATTCCAGTGATACTGCCGTATATGTCCAGTGGTACTGCCGTATAATTCCAGTGATACTACCGAATATGTCCAGTGGTACTGCCATATAAATCCAGTGGTACTGCCATATAAATCCAGTCCAGTGATACTGTCGTATAAGTCCAGTCCAGTGGCACTGCCATATAAGTCCAGTGGTACTGCCATATATGTCCAGTGGTACTGCCATATAAATCCAGTGATACTGTTGTATATGTCCATTGGTACTGCCATATAATTCCAGTGATACTGCCGTATATATCCAGTGGTACTGCCATATAAATCCAGTCCAGTGATACTGCCGTATATGTCCAGTGATACTGCCGTATATGTCCAGTGGTACTGCCATATAAATCCAGTCCAGTGATACTGTCGTATAAGTCCAGTCCAGTGTGTCACAACTGAGGGTTGAGGCTGACTGGAGGAAGCCTCAGTTGTAGGGGCTGAGGTGTGGAAGAACTTAGCAGGCTGTCTTGGGTTCTTAGACATGCAGTTTACCACAGGAACAAATGCCCGAAGGCGTGACCAATACAACTTCGTAAAAGTTAATGAGTTTTATTTAAGAAAAGTTCAAGTTGTACATCGGCAGTTGATGGAAAAGTAGCAGTGCTCAGGTACATGATAAAACAAACAAACAAAGTAAACAGTTCCTAGAATGCAGCAGTGGTTAAGATGCATTTTGGGTGCAGTAATATTGTAATACAGTCTTGAGAGACCTAGAGGTGGTAAGTCCTTAACCAGCACCCATCAGCTGAGTAATGGAATGACAATAGGAACTGACCAGCAGATGTCACACTAGAAGCTGGAGACACTGTTAAACACTGGTTCTGGGTGAGCACAAGATAACTGTCGGGTACGCCGGGTGGAACCGGAGCAGATGGTGGAGGTGCAACGGAGCTCACCAGATGGAGTGGTGGTTTGAAGAAAGGTGCACCGTGGGTGAACTGTGAGAGAGTGCAAGTGCACCAATGTAGCAGGAGAGTAGTGATGTGCACCGGAAATTTTTCGGGTTTTGTGTTTTGGTTTTGGATTCGGTTCCGCGGCCTTGTTTTGGATTCAGACGCGTTTTGGCAAAACCTCCCTGAAATTTTTTTGTCGGATTCGGGTGTGTTTTGGATTCGGGTGTTTTTTTACAAAAAACCCTCAAAAACAGCTTAAATCATAGAATTTGAGGGTAATTTTGATCCCATAGTATTATTAACCTCAATAACCATAATTTCCACTCATTTCCAGTCTATTCTGAACACCTCACACCTCACAATATTATTTTTAGTCCTAAAATTTGCACCGAGGTCGCTGAATGACTAAGCTAAGCAACCCAAGTGGCCGACACAAACACCTGGCCCATCTAGGAGTGGCACTGCAGTGTCAGACAGGATGGCACTTCAAAAAATTGTCCCCAAACAGCACATGATGCAAAGAAAAAAAGAGGTGCACCAAGGTCGCTGTGTGACTAAGCTAAGCGACCCAAGTGCCGACACAAACACCTGGCCCATCTAGGAGTGGCACTGCAGTGTCAGATAGGATGGCAGATTTAAAAAATAGTCCCCAAACAGCACATGATGTAAAGAAAAAAAGAAGTGCAATGAGGTAGCTGTGTGACTAAGCTAAGCGACCCAAGTGGCCGACACAAACACCTGGCCCATCTAGGAGTGGCACTGCAGTGTACCGTACTGCTATATATTATATACTGGTGGTCATCAAAATTATGCACTGTCCTCCTACTACTGCACACAACAACCAAAATGCACCACAGGTATGGATGGACAGTATACTTGATGACACAGAGGTAGGTAGAGCAGTGGACTACTGTACCATACTGCTATATATTATATACTGGTGGTCAGCAAAATTATGCACTGTCCTCCTACTACTGCACACAACAACCAAAATGCACCACAGGTATGGATGGACAGTATACTTGATGACACAGAGGTAGGTAGAGCAGTGGACTACTGTACCATACTGCTATATATTATATACTGGTGGTCAGCAAAATTATGCACTGTCCTTCTACTACTGCGCACAACAACTAAAATGCACCACATTTACAGATGGATAGTATACTTGACGACACAGAGGTAGGTAGAGCAGTGGACTACTGTACCGTACTGCTATATATTATATACTGGTGGTCAGCAAAATGATGCACTGTCCTCCTACTACTGAGCACAACAACTAAAATGCACCACAGGTATGGATGGATAGTATACTTGACGACACAGAGGTGGGTAGAGCAGTGGACTACTGTACCGTACTGCTATATATTATATACTGTGGGTCAGCAAATTATGCACTGTCTTCCTACTACTGCGCAAAACAACTAAACTGCACCACAGGTATGGATGGATAGTATACTTGACGACACAGAGGTAGGTAGCGCAGTGGACTACTGTACCGTACTGCTATATATTATATACTGGTAGTCAGCAAAATTATGCACTGTCCTCCTACTACTGCGCACAACAACTAAAATGCACCACAGGTATGGATGGATAGTATACTTGATGACACAGAGGTAGGTAGAGCAGTGGCCTACTGTACCGTACTGCTATATATTATATACTGGTGGTCAGCAAAATTATGCACTGTCCTCCTACTACTGCGCAAAACTTAAATGCACCACAGGTATGGATGGATAGTATACTTGACGACACGTAGGTAGAGCAGTGGACTACTGTACCGTACTGCTATATATTATATACTGGTGGTCAGCAAAATTATGCACTGTCCTCCTACTACTGCGCACAACAACTAAAATGCACCACAGGTATGGATGGATAGTATACTTGACGACACAGAGGTAGGTAGAGCAGTGGACTACTGTACCGTACTGATATAATACTGGTGGTCACTGGTCAGCAAAATTCTGCACTGTCTTCCTACTATATACTACAATGCAGCACAGATATGGAGCGTTTTTCAGGCAGAGAACGTAGATATTTTCAGCACACTGAGCACAGATATTTGCAAGCACACTGAGCACAGATATTTGCAGCACACTGAACACAGATATTTGCAGCACAATGAACACAACTGAGAGAACGCTGCACACCTATCATCTCCAATGCACGAGTGAAAATGGCGACGATGTGCGGCTCCTTATATAGAATACGAATCTCGCGAGAAACCAACAGCGGGATGATGACGTTCGGGCGCGCTCGGGTTAACCGAGCAAGGCGGGAGGATCCGAGTCTGCCTCGGCCCCGTGTAAAATGGGTGAAGTTAGGGGGGGTTCGGATTCCGAGGAACCGAACCCGCTCATCTCTACAGGAGAGTAGATGAAGCGACACTTGTGATGCTGGAGATCGATGGTTATTGGAGATCGATGGTAGAACACCGATGGTAATTGGAGATCCATGGCGGAGCACCGATGGTGACTGGAGATCGATGGCGGAACACCAATGGTGACTGGAGATCGATGGCGGAGCACCGATAGTGACTGGAGATCGATGGCGGAGCACCGATGGTGACTGGAGATCGATGGCGGAGCACCGATGGTGACTGGAGATCGATGGCGGAACACCGATGGTGACTGGAGATCGATGGCGGAACATCGATGATTAATGGAGATCGATGGCGGAACACCGATGGTTACTGGCAGGGCAGAGCACCGCTGGAAGCTGGTGTCGGGTAACTGCCGGTCACAGGATGCAATGCTGGAACACTGCAGTGTCAGGCTGCACCGCAAGGTGGTAGCTGGTGCGGGTCTCTAGTGGAGCTGAACACAGGAGCAGGAATACCTGGATCAATAGCAGAACAACCACAAGTAAGCGAGACTTCTATAACAGGGTATGACAACTGAAGCACTGACATCTTTCCAGCCCAGGAACAGGATATTTATACCTGCTGGGCAGCAGGGATTGGCTGGCTGATTAAGCAGAGTCTAGAGTGCAGCTGCTGGATAATTAGGCAGAGACCTGAGTGCAGCTGATAGGCTGAAAAGTAACATGTGATGAAAACTAACATGGCTGCGCCCATGTTTGAATTTGGAGGGGAAGACTGTTTGTAACTTGCATGTGAGTTTTAACCGTGAAGCTGCCAGAATCACAATGAAGATACTTCAGGCAAATGGGATGCAGCGTGCTGCACACAGACAGTGCAGATGGAATCCAGGCTTGGAACGCTGGGACAATCTCAGGAGGCATTTGGAAGGTAAATACAGATGAGAAATTACCCGGATTGTGACACAGTGGTACTGCCGTATAAGTCCAGTCCAGTGGTGCAGCCATATAAGTTCAGTGGTGCTGTCCTGTGCTGTATACTATTTACTCCAAACAAAGGGGTTATTAATATTTAATCCAAATAATTTTTACTAGTGATGAGCGGGTTCGGTTCCTCGGAATCCGAACCCCCCCGAACTTCACCAATTTTACACGGTTCCGAGGCAGACTCGGATCCTCCCGCCTTGCTCGGTTAACCCGAGCGCGCACGAACGTCATCATCCCGCTGTCGGATTCTCGCGAGATTCGTATTCTATATAAGGAGACGCGCGTCGCCGCCATTTTCACTCGTGCATTGGAGATGATAGGGAGAGGACGTGCAGCGTTCTCTCAGTTTCTGTGTTCAGTGTGCTGCAAATATCTGTGCTCAGTGTGCTGCAAATATCTGTGCTCAGTGTGCTTGCAAATATCTGTGCTCAGTGTGCTGAAAATATCTACGTTCTCTGCCTGAAAAACGCTCCATTTCTGTGCTGCACTAGAGTATATAGTAGGAGGACAGTGCAGAATTTTGCTGACCAGTGACCACCAGTATTATATAGCAGTACGGTACAGTAGTCCACTGCTCTACCTACCTCTGTGTCGTCAAGTATACTATCCATCCATACCTGTGGTGCATTTTAGTTGTGCACAGTATATGTAGTAGGAGGACAGTGCAGAATTTTGCTGACCACCAGTATATAATATATAGCAGTACGGTACAGTAGTCCACTGCTCTACCTACCTCTGTGTCGTCAAGTATACTATCCATCCATACCTGTGGTGCATTTTAGTTGTGCGCAGTATATATAGTAGGAGGACAGTGCAGAATTTTTCTGACCACCAGTATATAATATATAGCAGTACGGTACAGTAGGCCACTGCTCTACCTACCTCTGTGTCGTCAAGTATACTATCCATCCATACCTGTGGTGCATTTTAGTTGTGCGCAGTATATATAGTAGGAGGACAGTGCAGAATTTTGCTGACCACCAGTATATAATATATAGCAGTATGGTACAGTAGGCCACTGCTCTACCTACCTCTGTGTCATCAAGTATACTATCCATTCATACCTGTGGTACATTTTAGTTGTGCGCAGTATATATAGTAGAAGGACAGTGCAGAAATTTGCTGATCACCAGTATATAATATATAGCAGTACGGTACAGTAGGCCACTGCACTACCTACCTCTGTGTTGTCAAGAATACTATCCATCCATACCTGTGGTGCATTTTAGTTGTGCGCAGTATATATAGTAGGAGGACAGTGCAGAATTTTGCTGACCACCAGTATATAATATATAGCAGTACGGTACAGTGGGCCAAAGCTCTATCTACCTCTGTGTCGTCAAGTACTATCCATCCATACCTGTGGTGCATTTTAGTTGTGCCCAGTATATATAGTAGGAGGACAGTGCAGAATTTTGCTGACTACCAGTATATAATATATAGCAGTACGGTACAGTAGTCCACTGCTCTACCTACCTCTGTGTCATCAAGTATATTATCCATCCATACCTGTGGTGCATTTTAGTTGTTGTGCGCAGTATATATAGTAGGAGGACAGTGCAGAATTTTGCTGACCACCAGTATATAATATATAGCAGTACGGTACAGTAGGCCATTGCTATTGATATATTACTGGCATGTAATTCCACACATTAAAAAATGGAGAACAAAAATGTGGAGGGTAAAATAGGGAAAGATCAAGATCCACTTCCACCTCGTGCTGAAGCTGCTGCCACTAGTCATGGCCGAGACGATGAAATGCCATCAACGTCGTCTGCCAAAGCCGATGCCCAATGTCATAGTAGAGAGCATGTAAAATCCAAAAAACAAAAGTTCAGTAAAATGACCCAAAAATCAAAATTAAAAGTGTCTGATGAGAAGCGTAAACTTGCCAATATGTCATTTACGACACGGAGTGGCAAGGAACGGCTGAGACCCTGGCCTATGTTCATGGCTAGTGGTTCAGATTCACATGAGGACGGAAGCACTCATCCTCTCGCTAGAAAAATGAAAAGACATAAGCTGGCAAAAGCACAGCAAAGAACTGTGCGTTCTTCTAAATCACAAATCCCCAAGGAGAGTCCAATTGTGTCGGTTGCGATGCCTGACCTTCCCAACACGGACGGGAAGAGGTGGCACCTTCCACCATTTGCACGCCCCCTGCAAGTGCTGGAAGGAGCACCCGCAGTCCAGTTCCTGATAGTCAAATTGAAGATGTCACTGTTGAAGTACACCAGGATGAGGATATGGGTATTGCTAGCGCTGAGTAGGAAATTGACAAGGAGGATTCTGATGGTGAGGTGGTTTGTTTAAGTCAGGCACCCGGGGAGACACCTGTTGTCCGTGGGACGAATATGGCCATTGACATGCCTGGTCAAATTACAAAAAAAATCACCTCGTCGGTGTGGAATTATTTTAACAGACATGCGTACAACATTTGTCAAGCCATGTGTGGCCTTTGTCAAGCTGTAATAAGTAAGGGTAAGGATGTTAACCACCTAGGAACATCCTCCCTTATACGTCAACTGGAGCGCATTCATCAGAAGTCATTGACAAGTTCAAAAACTTTGGGTGACAGCGGAAGCAGTCCACTGACAACTAAATCCCTTCCTTTTGTAACCAAGCTCCTGCAAACCCACCACCAACTACCTCAGTGTCAATTTCCTCCTTAGACAGGAAAGCCAATAGTCCTGCGGGCCATGTCACTGTCAAATCTGACGAGTCCTCTCCTGCCTGGGATTCATCCGATGCATCCTTGAGTGTAACGCCTACTGCTGCTGGCGCTGCTGTTGTTGCTGCTGGGAGTCGATCGTCATCCCAGAGGGGAAGTCGGAAGACCACTTGTACTACTTCCAGTAAGCAATTGACTGTCCAACAGTCCTTTGCGAGGAAGATGAAATATCACAGCAGTCATCCTGCTGCAAAGCGGATAACTCAGGCCTTGGCAACCTGGGTGGTGTTAAACGTGTATCCGGTATCCACCGTTAATTCACAGGGAACTAGAGAATTGATTGAGGTACTGTGTCCCCGGTACCAAATACCATCTAGGTTCCATTTCTCAAGGCAGGCGATACCGAGAATGTACACAGACGTCAGAAAAAGAGTCACCAGTGTCCTAAAAAATGCAGTTGTACCCAATGTTCACTTAACCACGGACATGTGGACAAGTGGAGCAGAGCAGACTCAGGACTATATGACTGTGACAGCCCACTGGGTAGATGTATTGCCTCCCGCAGCAAGAACAGCAGCGGCGGCACCTATAGCAGCATATCGCAAACACCAACTCGTTCCTAGGCAGGCTACGCTTTGTATCACCGCTTTCCATAAGAGGCACACAGCTGACAACCTCTTACGGAAACTGAGGAACATCATCGCAGAATGGCTTACCCCAATTGGACTCTCCTGGGGATTTGTGACATCGGACAACGCCGCCAATATTGTGCGTGCATTACATGTGGGCAAATTCCAGCACGTCCCATGTTTTGCACATACATTGAATTTGGTGGTGCAGAATTATTTAAAAAACGACAGGGGCATGCAAGAGATGATGGGTCCTTCAGTCCGGACCAGATGTCAGCACTCGCTCCAGACTGCCCTGCATCACCGCCAGCGGGTGGGCTCGGAATTCGTAGCCTTTTCCTCGCACCCCCAGTTGCGGGAGAATGTGAAGGAGGAGATGTTCACAGGTCACGTTCCGCTTGACTTGACAATTTTCTCACCAGCAGGTCTTTGAACCTCTGCAGACTTGTGTCTGCCGGAAAGAGAGATACAACGTAGGTTTTAAATCTAGGATCGAGCACGGTGGCCAAAATGTGGTGCTCTGAATTTAACAGATTGACCACACGTGAATCCTGGTTAAGCGAATGAAGGGCTCCATCCACAAGTCCCACATGCCTAGCGGAATCGCTCTGTTTTAGTTCCTCCTTTAATGTCTCCAGCTTCTTCTGCAAAAGCCTGATGAGGGGAATGACCTGACTCAGGCTGGCAGTGTCTGAACTGACTTCACGTGTGGCAAGTTCAAAAGGTTGCAGAACCTTGCAGAACGTTGAAATCATTCTCCACTGCGCTTGAGTCAGGTGCATTCCACCTCCTTTGCCTATATCGTGGCCAGATGTATAGGCTTGAATGGCTTTTTGCTGCTCCTCCATCCTCTGAAGCATATAGAGGGTTGAATTCCACCTCGTTACCACCTCTTGCTTCAGATGATGGCAGGGCAGGTTCAGGTGTTTTTGGTGGTGCTCCAGTTCTCTGTACGCGGTGCCTGTACGCCGAAAGTGGCCCGCAATTCTTCTGGCCACCGACAGCATCTCTTGCACGCCCCTGTCATTTTTTAAATAATTCTGCACCACCAAATTCAAGGTATGTGCAAAACATGGGACGTGCTGGAATTTGCCCAGATGTAATGCACGCACAATATTGCTGGCGTTGTCCGATGCCACAAATCCCCAGGAGAGTCCAATTGGGGTAAGCCATTCTGCGATGATCTTCCTCAGTTGCCGTAAGAGGATTTCAGCTGTGTGCGTATTCTGGAAAGCGGTGATCCAAAGCGTAGCCTGCCTAGGAACGAGTTGGCGTTTGCGAGATGCTGCTACTGGTGCCGCCGCTGCTGTTCTTGCAGCGGGAGGCAATACATCTACCCAGTGGGTTGTCACAGTCATGTAGTCCTGAGTCTGCCCTGCTCCACTTGTCCACATGTCCGTGGTTAAGTGGACATTGGGTACAACTGCATTTTTTAGGACACTGGTGACTCTTTTTCTGAGGTCTGTGTACATTTTCAGTATCGCCTGCCTAGAAAAATGGAACCTAGATGGTATTTGGTACCGGGAACACAGTACCTCAATCAAGTCTATAGTTGGCTCTGAAGTAACGATGGATACCGGAACCACGTTTCTCACCGCCCAGGCTGCCAAGGCCTCAGTTATCCGCTTTGCAACAGGATGACTGCTGTGATATTTCATCTTCCTCGCAAAGGACTGTTGGACAGTCAATTTCTTACTGGAAGTAGTACAAGTGGTCTTCCGACTTCCCCTCTGGGATGACGATCGACTCCCAGCAGCAACAACAGCAGCGCCAGCAGCAGTAGGCGTTACACTCAAGGATGCATCGGAGGAATCCCAGGCAGGAGAGGACTCCTCAGACTTGCCAGTGACATGGCCTGCAGGACTATTGGCATTCCTGGGTAAGGAGGAAATTGACACTGAGGGAGTTGGTGGTGTGGTTTGCGGGAGCTTGGTTACAAGAGGAAGGGATTTACTGGTCAGTGGACTGCTTCCGCTGTCGCCCAAAGTTTTTAACTTGTCACTGACTTATGATGAATGCGCTGCAGGTGACGTATAAGGGAGGATGTTCCGAGGTGGTTAACGTCCTTACCCCTACTTATTACAGCTTGACAAAGGCAACACACGGCTTGACACCTGTTGTCCGCATTTGTATTGAAATAATTCCACACCGAAGAGCTGATTTTTTTTGTATTTTGACCAGGCATGTCAATGGCCATATTCCTCCCACAGACAACAGGTGTCTCCCCGGGTGCCTGACTTAAACAAACCACCTCACCATCAGAATCCTCCTGGTCAATTTCCTCCCCAGCGCCAGCAACACCCATATCCTCATCCTGGTGTACTTCAACACTGACATCTTCAATTTGACTATCAGGAACTGGACTGCGGGTGCTCATTCCAGCACTTGCAGGGGGCGTGCAAATGTTGGAAGGCGCAAGCTGCTGACAGTGTCCACCAGGTCCATTATACTGTATATAGTAGTACGGTAGGCCACTGCTGTACCTACCTCTGTGTCGTCACTCGTCGTCCATAAGTATACTATAGTATGCATCCATCTACATTTTATACCTGTGGTGTCTTTTTTTTTTATACTAAGTATAAACGCAGTCTGCTGACAGTGTCCACCAGGTCCATTATACTGTATATAGCAGTACGGTAGGCCACTGCTGTACCTACCTCTGTGTCGTCACTCGTCGTCCATAAGTATACTATAGTATCCATCCATCTACATTGTATACCTGTGGTGTCTTTTAGTTGTGCGCATTAAAATATGGAGAACAAAAATGTGGAGGTAAAAAAAATAGGGAAAGATCAAGATCCACTTCCACCTCGTGCTGAAGCTGCTGCCACTAGACATGGCCGAGACGATGAAATGCCATCAACGTCGTCTGCCAAGGCCGATGCCCAATGTCATAGTACAGAGCATGTAAAATCCAAAACACAAAAGATCAGTAAAATGACCCAAAAATCAAAATTAAAAGCGTCTGAGGAGAAGCGTAAACTTGCCAATATGCCATTTACGACACGGAGTGGCAAGGAACGGCTTAGGCCCTGGCCTATGTTCATTGCTAGTGGTTCAGCTTCACATGAGGATGGAAGCACTCATCCTCTCGCTAGAAAAAAGAAAAGACTTAAGCTGGCAAAAGCACAGCAAAGAACTGTGCGTTCTTTGAAATCAGAAATCCCCAAGGAGAGTCCAATTGTGTCGGTTGCGATGCCTGACCTTCCCAACACTGGACGGGAAGAGCTTGCGCCTTCCACCATTTGCACGCCCCCTGCAAGTGCTGGAAGGAGCACCCGCAGTCCAGTTCCTGATAGTCAAATTGAAGATGTCAGTGTTGAAGTACACCAGGATGAGGATATGGGTGTTGCTGGCGCTGGGGAGGAAATTGACAAGGAGGATTCTGATGGTGAGGTGGTTTGTTTAAGTCAGGCACCCGGGGAGACACCTGTTGTCCGTGGGAGGAATATGTCCATTGACATGCCCGGTCAAAATACAAAAAAAATCAGCTCTTCGGTGTGGAGTTATTTCAACAGAAATGCGGACAACTGGTGTTAAGCCGTGTGTTGCCTTTGTCAAGCTGTAATAAGTAGGGGTAAGGACGTTAACCACCTCGGAACATCCTCCCTTATACGTCACCTGCAGCGCATTCATAATAAGTCAGTGACAAGTTCAAAAACTTTGGGCGACAGCGGAAGCAGTCCACTGACCAGTAAATCCCTTCCTCTTGTAACCAAGCTCGCGCAAACCACACCACCAACTCCCTCAGTGTCAATTTCCTCCTTACCCAGGAATGCCAATAGTCCTGCAGGCCATGTCACTGGCAAGTCTGACGAGTCCTCTCCTGCCTTGGATTCCTCCGATGCATCCTTGAGTGTAACGCCTACTGCTGCTGGTGCTGCTGTTGTTGCTGCTGGGAGTCGATCGTCATCCCAGAGGGGAAGTCGGAAGACCACTTGTACTACTTCCAGTAAGCAATTGACTGTCCAACAGTCCTTTGCGAGGAAGATGAAATATCACAGCAGTCATCCTGTTGCAAAGCGGATAACTCAGGCCTTGACAACTATGTTGGTGTTAGACGTGCATCCAGTATCCGCCATTAGTTCACGGGGAACTAGACAATTGCTTGAGGCAGTGTGCCCCCATTACCAAATACCATCTAGGTTCCACTTCTCTAGGCAGGCGATACCGAGAATGTACACGGACGTCAGAAAAAGACTCACCAGTGTCCTAAAAAATGCAGTTGTACCCAATGTCCACTTAACCACGGACATGTGGACAAGTGGAGCAGGGCAGACTCAGGACTACATGACTGTGACAGCCCACTGGGTAGATGTATTGCCTCTCGCTGCAAGAACAGCAGCGGCGGCACCAGTAGCAGCATCTCGCAAACGCCAACTCGTTCCTAGGCAGGCTACGCTTTGGATCACCGCTTTCCAGAATACGCACACAGCTGAAAACCTCTTACGGCAACTGAGGAAGATCATCGCAGAATGGCTTACCTCAATTTGACTCTCCTGGGGATTTGTGGCATCGGACAACGCCAGCAATATTGTGCGTGCATTACATCTGGGCAAATTCCAGCACGTCCCATGTTTTGCACATACCTTGAATTTGGTGGTGCAGAATTATTTAAAAAACGACAGGGGCGTGCAAGAGATGCTGTCGGTGGCCAGAAGAATTGCGGGCCACTTTCGGCGTACAGGCACCGTGTACAGAAGACTGGAGCACCACCAAAAACACCTGAACCTGCCCTGCCATCATCTGAAGCAAGAGGTGGTAACGAGGTGGAATTCAACCCTCTATATGCTTCAGAGGATGGAGGAGCAGCAAAAGGCCATTCAAGCCTATACATCTGCCCACGATATAGGCAAAGGAGGTGGAATGCACCTGTCTCAAGCGCAGTGGAGAATGATTTCAACGTTGTGCAAGGTTCTGCAACCTTTTGAACTTGCCACACGTGAAGTCAGTTCAGACACTGCCAGCCTGAGTCAGGTCATTCCCCTCATCAGGCTTTTGCAGAAGAAGCTGGAGGCATTGAAGGAGGAGCTAAAAGGGAGCGATTCCGCTAGGCATGTGGGACTTGTGGATGGAGCCTTTCATTCGCTTAACCAGGATTCACGTGTGGTCAATCTGTTGAAATCAGAGCACTACATTTTGGCCACCGTGCTCGATCCTAGATTTAAAACCTACCTTGGATCTCTCTTTACGGCAGACACAAGTCTGCAGAGGTTCAAAGACCTGCTGGTGAGAAAATTGTCAAGTCAAGCGGAACGCGACCCGTCAACATCTCCTCCTTCACATTCTCCCGCAACTGGGGGTGCGAGGAAAAGGCTACGAATTCCGAGCCCACCCGCTGGCGGTGATGCAGGGCAGTCTGGAGCGACTGCTGATGCTGACATCTGGTCCGGACTGAAGGACCTGCCAACGATTACTGACATGTCGTCTACTGTCACTGCATATGATTCACCATTGAAAGAATGATGGAGGATTATATGAGTGACCGCATCCAAGTAGGCACGTCAGACAGTCCGTACGTATACTGGCAGGAAAAAGAGGCAATTTGGAGGCCCTTGCACAAACTGGCTTTATTCTACCTAAGTTGCCCTCCCTCCAGTGTGTACTCCGAAAGAGTGTTTAGTGCCGCCGCTCACCTTGTCAGCAATCGGCGTACGAGGTTACTTCCAGAAAATGTGGAGAAGATGATGTTCATTAAAATGAATTATAATCAATTCCTCCATGGAGATATTCACCAGCAGCAATTGCCTCCAGAAAGTACACGGGGACCTGAGATGGTGGATTCCAGTGGGGACGAATTAATAATCTGTGAGGAGGGGGATGTACACAGTGAAAGGGGTGATGAATCGGACGATGATGATGAGGTGGACATCTTGCCTCCGTAGAGCCAGTTTGTGCAAGGAGAGATTGATTGCTTCTTTTTTGGTGGGGGCCCAAACCAACCCGTCATTTCAGTCACAGTCGTGTGGCAGACCCTGTCGCTGAAATGATGGGTTCGTTAAAGTGTGCATGTCCTATTTTTACAACATAAGGGTGGGTGGGAGGGCCCAAGGACAATTCCATCTTGCACCTCTTTTTTCTTTCATTTTTCTTTGCGTCATGTGCTGTTTGGGGAGTATTTTTTTGAAGGGCCATCCTGCGTGACACTGCAGTGCCACTCCTAAATGGGCCAGGTGTTTGTGTCGGCCACTAGGGTCGCTTAGCATAGTCACACAGCTACCTCATTGCGCCTCTTTTTTTCTTTGCGTCATGTGCTGTTTGGGGAGTATTTTTTTGAAGGGCCATCCTGCGTGACACTGCAGTGCCACTCCTAGATGGGCCAGGTGTTTGTGTCGGCCACTAGGGTCGCTTAGCTTAGTCACACAGCTACCTCATTGCGCCTCTTTTTTTCTTTGCGTCATGTGCTGTTTGGGGAGTATTTTTTTGAAGGGCCACCCTGCGTGACACTGCAGTGCCACTCCTAGATGGGCCAGGTGTTTGTGTCGGCCACTAGGGTCGCTTAGCTTAGTCACACAGCTACCTCATTGCGCCTCTTTTTTTCTTTGCGTCATGTGCTGTTTGGGGAGTATTTTTTTGAAGGGCCATCCTGCGTGACACTGCAGTGCCACTCCTAGATGGGCCAGGTGTTTGTGTCGGCCACTAGGGTCGCTTAGCTTAGTCACACAGCTACCTCATTGCGCCTCTTTTTTTCTTTGCGTCATGTGCTGTTTGGGGAGTATTTTTTTGAAGGGCCATCCTGCGCGACACTGCAGTGCCACTCCTAGATGGGCCAGGTGTTTGTGTCGGCCACTAGGGTCGCTTAGCTTAGCCATCCAGCGACCTCGGTGCAAATTTTAGGACTAAAAATAATATTGTGAGGTGTTCAGAATAGACTGAAAATGAGTGGAAATTATGGTTATTGAGGTTAATAATACTATGGGATCAAAATGACCCCCAAATTCTATGATTTAAGCTGTTTTTTAGGGTTTTTTGAAAAAAAACACCCAAATCCAAAACACACCCGAATCCGACAAAAAAAATTTGGTGAGGTTTTGCCTAAACGCGTCCGAACCCAAAACACGGCCACGGAACCGAACCTGAAACCAAAACACAAAACCCGAAAAATTTCAGGTGCACATCACTAGTTTATAGTATAAAAAAAAAGACACCACAGGTATACAATGTAGATGGATGGATACTATAGTATACTTATGAATGACGAGTGATGACACAGAGGTAGGTACAGCAGTGGCCTACCGTACTGCTATATACAGTATAATGGACCTGGTGGACACTGTCAGCAGACTGCGTTTATAGTATAAAAAAAAAAGACACCACAGGTATACAATGTAGATGGATGGATACTATACTTATGGACGACGAGTGATGACACAGAGGTAGGTACAGCAGTGGCCTACCGTACTGCTATATACAGTATAATGGACCTGGTGGACACTGTCAGCAGACTGCGTTTAAAGTATATAAAAAAAAGACACCACAGGTATACAATGTAGATGGATGGATACTATAGTATACTTATGGACGACGAGTGACGACACAGAGGTAGGTACAGCAGTGGCCTACCGTACTGCTATATACAGTATAATGGACCTGGTGGACACTGTCAGCAGACTGCCTTTATAGTATAAAAAAAAAGACACCACAGGTATACAATGTAGATGGATGGATACTATAGTATACTTATGGACGACGAGTGATGACACAGAGGTAGGTACAGCAGTGGCCTACCGTACTGCTATATACAGTATAATGGACCTTGTGGACACTGTCAGCAGACTGCGTTTATACTTAGTATAAAAAAATAAGACACCACAGGTATACAATGTAGATGGATGGATACTATAGTATACTTATGGACGACGAGTGACGACACAGAGGTAGGTACAGCAGTGGCCTACCGTACTGCTATATACAGTATAATGGACCTGGTGGACACTGTCAGCAGACTGCGTTTATAGTATAAAAAAAAAGACACCACAGGTATACAATGTAGATGGATGGATACTATAGTATACTTATGGACGACGAGTGACGACACAGAGGTAGGTACAGCAGTGGCCTACCGTACTGCTATATACAGTATAATGGACCTGGTGGACACTGTCAGCAGACTGCGTTTATAGTATAAAAAAAAAGACACCACAGGTATACAATGTAGATGGATGGATACTATAGTATACTTATGGACGACGAGTGACGACACAGAGGTAGGTACAGCAGTGGCCTACCGTACTGCTATATACAGTATAATGGACCTTGTGGACACTGTCAGCAGACTGCGTTTATACTTAGTATAAAAATAAAAGACACCACAGGTATACATTGTAGATGGATGGGTACTATAGTATACTTATGGACGACGAGTGACGACACAGAGGTAGGTACAGCAGTGGCCTACCGTACTGCTATATACAGTATAATGGACCTGGTGGACACTGTCAGCAGACTGCTAAACTAGTATAAAAAAAAGCCACCACAGGAGTGTTTTTCAGGCAGACAAACGTATACTGGTGGTCACTGTCAGCAAAACTGTGCACTGTACTCCTGCTATAACTGCTCCCCAGTCCCCACAATTAGGCAGTGTGAGCACTCAGCACAGATATATATCATGCAGCACACTTAGCACAGATATGGTATGGAGTGTTTTTTTCAGGCAGAGAACGGATAAAAAACTAGCAAAACTCTGCACTGTACTCCTCCTAACAGCTGCTCCCCAGTCCCCAATCCTCCCCACAATAAGCTAAGCAATCAGATCAACTGTGTAGTATACTATTAATAATTAACTATATAAACGGAGAGGACGCCAGCCACGTCCTCTCCCTATCAATCTCAATGCACGTGTGAAAATGGCGGCGACGCGCGGCTGCTTATATAGAATCCGAATCTCGCGAGAATCCGACAGCGGGATGATGACGTTCGGGCGCGCTCGGGTTAGCCGAGCAAGGCGGGAGGATCCGAGTCTGCTTGGACCCGTGTAAAAAAGGTAAAGCTCGGGTGGGTTCGGTTTCTCGGAAACCGAACCCGCTCATCACTAATGTGTATGTATATGTGGTGTATGTGTGACTGTGTGGCATATTGTGTATAAATGGCACTCCTCCGGTGGGCATTACGTGTGTAAGCAACACTGCTACAGGGGGCGTTACGTGTGTAAGCCTCACTTCTACAGGGTTCATTGTGTGTATAAGCAGCACTGCTACAGGGGGCGTTACGTGTGTACGCGTGACTGATTCAGGGGGCATTACGTGTGTAAGCATCACTGCTACAGGGGACGTTACGTGTGTAAGCATCAGTGGTACAGGGGGCGTTACGTGTGTAAGTGTCACTGCTACAGGGGGCGTTACGTGTGTAAGCATCACTGGTACAGGGGGCGTTACGCGTGTAAGCGTCACTGGTACAGGGGGCGTTACGTGTGTAAGCATCACTGGTACAGGTGGCATTACGCGTGTAAGCGTCACTGGTACAGGGGGCGTTAGGTGTGTAAGCGTCACTGCTACAGGGGGCGTTACGTGTGTAAGCATCACTGCTACAGCGGGTGTTATGTGTGTAAGCGTGACTGCTACAGGGGTAGTTACGTGTGTAAGCGGCACTACCACAGGGGCATTGTGTGTAAGCGGCACTACTACAGGGAGCATTATATGTATAAGTGTCACTTCTGCAGGGGGCATTATGTGCGCTGTCCCTTTGTAAAGTATGGGAGGGCGCAAATTTATAGTTTGCAAGGGGGTGCCGAACACCCTAGCTCCGGCCCTGCCTGTCGGTTTATCCTTTTCCGATAGAATCCCCCATCAAATAGAAGCGTATTTTCAACGGAAAATAACAAACAGTTCCTATGACTTTTCTATTGGTTTAAACAAGCACATTATTTTGATATTATAAAATCCTTATAAAACACCTCAAACCGCATCAACACATTGGGGGTAATTCAGAGTTGATCGGAGCAGCAAATTTGTTAGCAGTTGGGCAAAACCATGGGGGTCATTCCGACGCGATCGCTCGCTGCAGTTTATCGCAGCGCAGCGATTGGGTTGGAACTGCGCATGCGCTGGCACCGTAGTGTGCCGGCGCATGGCAGTCGTCAGTACCCAGCGATCGCCTCTGAGACAGAGGCGGTCACTGGGTGGGAGGGGCTGAACGGCGTGGCTGGACCATTGGGACGGCATGGTGCTGCAGCGAGACACAACTCCCGGACAGCCACAGGAGCTGCGCTGGCCGGGAGTTACTCCACAGATACAAAGGCATCGCCTCTGTGCGATGCTTTTGTATTTGTGCGGAGGGGGGGGGGGCACAGACATGTGGGGCGGACTAGCCCTGTGCTGGGCGTCCCCCCGCATGTCTGAGTATACGATCATAGCTGTGCTACATTTAGCACAGCTATGATCAACTCGGAATGACCCCCCATGTGCACTGCAGGTGTGGCAGATATAACATCTGCAGAGAGAGTTAGATTTGGGTGGGTTATTTTGTTTCTGTGCAGGGTAAATACTGGCTGATTTATTTTTACATTGCAATTTAAATTTCAGTTTGAACACACCCCACCCAAATCTAACTCTCTCTGCACAAGTTATATCTGCCCCCCCCCTGCAATGCACATGGGAGGGGTCATTCCGAGTTGATCGCATGTAGCAACTTTTTGCTGCTCGTGCGATCAACTAGACGCCGCCTATGGGGGAGTGTATTTTAGCACAGCGATCGCTTGTGCAGCCCTGCTATGCTAACAAAAGTTTTGTGCAGAACAAGACTAGCCCTGCAGTTACTTACCCTGTGCAATGGATCCAGCGATGAAGGCCCCGGAATTGACGTCAGACAAGCGCCCTCCAAACGCCTGGACACGCCTGCGTTCGGATCTCCATGCCCGGAAAACGGTGAGTATCCTCCCCGGAACGCCTCCCCGCTGTCAATCTTTTTGCGATCGCGCTAGCGATCACTTTCTTCTTTTTTCTGGTCATTGGTGGGCGCTGCAGTTCTGACCTGTTCGCACCGCAGCGAAGGACCGATGCGTGCGAATGGGTCGGAATGACCCCCATGGTTTTGCCCAACTGCTAACAAGTTTTCTGCTGCGATCAACTCTGAATTAGGCCCATTGGGAGTGTATTGAGGTGGCTGGTGGCTGCTTTTGGAGATAGAATTTAAGAGTTTGATGGAAAAGTTTATGCTGTAAAAATGATTGCGTCCTGTTTACTTTAAAACTGTGTCCTTGTGTTTTTTGTCATTTGTGTCATTATTTCAGTCTTGTCAGTGTTTATTTGTGTGAGCCTGTGGTGTGCTTGTGTACAGTGTAGTGTTAGTGTAGGTTTTATTATTCAGAGTTTGCTTGTCTTGTCTGTCTTATACCCCTTTCAGACCGCCAGCTATGAACACGGGTTATTGACACATAAGCACGCATAACCCGTGTTCATGTGCCGTCTAAAAGGTGCCAGGGGAAAAATACCGAGCCGAGCGACTCAGTATTTCAAGCCTGGCAGCGAGCAGGGTTGAACTCGTGTTCAACCTGGCTCGCTGTGCGGTGTGAACGGGAGCCGGGTCGATGCGACCCATTTCCCGTTCACTGTGTGTGTGCGGTCGGCACTTGGAGATCATGTGATCTCCAAGCACCACCCCGCTGTGTCACCGCTGACGTCACCAACTCGGAGCGTGTGAGGTGGGTCGCACCCTGGGAGCTCCCGTGTCAGGCTCTCGGCTGTGACCAGCCTCAGGCGGTGTGAAAGGGGTATTATTGGGTTTGAGTTAGTATGGGTGGGAGAGGAGAAGGAGTAGAGAGAAGGAGAGGGAGCCAGAGATAGGTGAGGAAGCACAGGAGCTGGATTTGGGGGTATATTTACTAGAGATGAGCGCCTGAAATTTTTCGGGTTTTGTGTTTTGGTTTTGGGTTCGGTTCCGCGGCCGTGTTTTGGGTTCGAACGCGTTTTGGCAAAACCTCACCGAATTTTTTTTGTCGGATTCGGGTGTGTTTTGGATTCGGGTGTTTTTTTCCAAAAACACTAAAAAACAGCTAAAATCATAGAATTTGGGGGTCATTTTGATCCCAAAGTATTATTAACCTCAAAAACCATAATTTACACTCATTTTCAGTCTATTCTGAATACCTCACACCTCACAATATTATTTTTAGTCCTAAAATTTGCACCGAGGTCGCTGTGTGAGTAAGATAAGCGACCCTAGTGGCCGACACAAACACCGGGCCCATCTAGGAGTGGCACTGCAGTGTCACGCAGGATGTCCCTTCCAAAAAACCCTCCCCAAACAGCACATGACGCAAAGAAAAAAAGAGGCGCAATGAGGTAGCTGTGTGAGTAAGATTAGCGACCCTAGTGGCCGACACAAACACCGGGCCCATCTAGGAGTGTCACTGCAGTGTCACGCAGGATGGCCCTTCCAAAAAACCCTCCCCAAACAGCACATGATGCAAAGAAAAAGAAAAGAAAAAAGAGGTGCAAGATGGAATTGTCCTTGGGCCCTCCCACCCACCCTTATGTTGTATAAACAAAACAGGACATGCACACTTTAACCAACCCATCATTTCAGTGACAGGGTCTGCCACACGACTGTGACTGATATGACGGGTTGGTTTGGACCCCCCCCAAAAAAGAAGCAATTAATCTCTCCTTGCACAAACTGGCTCTACAGAGGCAAGATGTCCACCTCATCTTCACCCTCCGATATATCACCGTGTACATCCCCCTCCTCACAGATTATCAATTCGTCCCCACTGGAATCCACCATCTCAGCTCCCTGTGTACTTTGTGGAGGCAATTGCTGCTGGTCAATGTCTCCGCGGAGGAATTGATTATAATTCATTTTAATGAACATCATCTTCTCCACATTTTCTGGATGTAACCTCGTACGCCGATTGCTGACAAGGTGAGCGGCGGCACTAAACACTCTTTCGGAGTACACACTTGTGGGAGGGCAACTTAGGTAGAATAAAGCCAGTTTGTGCAAGGGCCTCCAAATTGCCTCTTTTTCCTGCCAGTATAAGTACGGACTGTGTGACGTGCCTACTTGGATGCGGTCACTCATATAATCCTCCACCATTCTATCAATGTTGAGAGAATCATATGCAGTGACAGTAGACGACATGTCCGTAATCGTTGTCAGGTCCTTCAGTCCGGACCAGATGTCAGCATCAGCAGTCGCTCCAGACTGCCCTGCATCACCGCCAGCCGGTGGGCTCGGAATTCTGAGCCTTTTCCTCGCACCCCCAGTTGCGGGAGAATGTGAAGGAGGAGATGTTGACAGGTCGCGTTCCGCTTGACTTGACAATTTTGTCACCAGCAGGTCTTTCAACCCCAGCAGACCTGTGTCTGCCGGAAAGAGAGATCCAAGGTAGGCTTTAAATCTAGGATCGAGCACGGTGGCCAAAATGTAGTGCTCTGATTTCAACAGATCGACCACCCGTGAATCCTTGTTAAGCGAATTAAGGGCTGCATCCACAAGTCCCACATGCCTAGCGGAATCGCTCCCTTTTAGCTCCTTCTTCAATGCCTCCAGCTTCTTCTGCAAAAGCCTGATGAGGGGAATGACCTGACTCAGGCTGGCAGTGTCTGAACTGACTTCACGTGTGGCAAGTTCAAAGGGCATCAGAACCTTGCACAACGTTGAAATCATTCTCCACTGCACTTGAGACAGGTGCATTCCATCTCCTATATCGTGCTCAATTGTATAGGCTTGAATGGCCTTTTGCTGCTCCTCCAACCTCTGAAGCATATAGAGGGTTGAATTCCACCTCGTTACCACTTCTTGCTTCAGATGATGGCAGGGCAGGTTCAGGCGTTTTTGGTGGTGCTCCAGTCTTCTGTACGTGGTGCCTGTACGCCGAAAGTGTCCCGCAATTTTTCTGGCCACCGACAGCATCTCTTGCACGCCCCTGTCGTTTTTTAAAAAATTCTGCACCACCAAATTCAAGGTATGTGCAAAACATGGGACGTGCTGGAATTTGCCCATATTTAATGCACACACAATATTGCTGGCGTTGTCCGATGCCACAAATCCACAGGAGAGTCCAATTGGGGTAAGCCATTCCGCGATGATCTTCCTCAGTTGCCGTAAGAGGTTTTCAGCTGTGTGCGTATTCTGGAAAGCGGTGATACAAAGCGTAGCCTGCCTAGGAAAGAGTTGGCGTTTGCGAGATGCTGCTACTGGTGCCGCCGCTGCTGTTCTTGCGGCGGGAGTCCATACATCTACCCAGTGGGCTGTCACAGTCATATAGTCCTGACCCTGCCCTGCTCCACTTGTCCACATGTCCGTGGTTAAGTGGACATTGGGTACAACTGCATTTTTTAGGAGACTGGTGAGTCTTTTTCTGACGTCCGTGTACATTCTCGGTATCGCCTGCCTAGAGAAGTGGAACCTAGATGGTATTTGGTAACGGGGGCACACTGCCTCAATAAATTGTCTAGTTCCCTGTGAACTAACGGCGGATACCGGACGCACGTCTAACACCAACATAGTTGTCAAGGACTCAGTTATCCGCTTTGCAGTAGGATGACTGCTGTGATATTTCATCTTCCTCGCAAAGGACTGTTGAACAGTCAATTGCTTACTGGAAGTAGTACAAGTGGGCTTACGACTTCCCCTCTGGGATGACCATCGACTCCCAGCGGCAACAACAGCAGCGCCAGCAGCAGTAGGCGTTACACGCAAGGATGCATCGGAGGAATCCCAGGCAGGAGAGGACTCGTCAGACTTGCCAGTGACATGGCCTGCAGGACTATTGGCATTCCTGGGGAAGGAGGAAATTGACACTGAGGGAGTTGGTGGGGTGGTTTGCGTGAGCTTGGTTACAAGAGGAAGGGATTTACTGGTCAGTGGACTGCTTCCGCTGTCACCCAAAGTTTTTGAACTTGTCACTGACTTATTATGAATGCGCTGCAGGTGACGTATAAGGGAGGATGTTCCGAGGTGGTTAACGTCCTTACCCCTACTTATTACAGCTTGACAAAGGGAACACACGGCTTGACACCTGTTGTCCGCATTTCTGGTGAAATACCTCCACACCGAAGAGCTGATTTTTTTGGTATTTTCACCTGGCATGTCAACGGCCATATTCCTCCCACGGACAACAGGTGTCTCCCCGGGTGCCTGACTTAAACAAACCACCTCACCATCAGAATCCTCCTGGTCAATTTCCTCCCCAGCGCCAGCAACACCCATATCCTCCTCATCCTGGTGTACTTCAACACTGACATCTTCAATCTGACTATCAGGAACTGGACTGCGGGTGCTCCTTCCAGCACTTGCAGGGGGCGTGCAAATGGTGGAAGGCGCATGCTCTTCACGTCCAGTGTTGGGAAGGTCAGGCATCGCAACCGACACAATTGGACTCTCCTTGTGGATTTGGGATTTCAAAGAACGCACAGTTCTTTGCGGTGCTTTTGCCAGCTTGAGTCTTTTCAGTTTTCTAGCGAGAGGCTGAGTGCTTCCATCCTCATGTGAAGCTGAACCACTAGCCATGAACATAGGCCAGGGCCTCAGCCGTTCCTTGCCACTCCGTGTGGTAAATGGCATATTGGCAAGTTTACGCTTCTCCTCCGACAATTTTATTTTAGGTTTTGGAGTCCTTTTTTTACTGATATTTGGTGTTTTGGTTTTGACATGCTCTGTACTATGCCATTGGGCATCGGCCTTGGCAGACGACGTTGCTGGCATTTCATCGTCTCGGCCATGACTAGTGGCAGCAGCTTCAGCACGAGGTGGAAGTGGATCTTGATCTTTCCCTAATTTTGGAACCTCAACATTTTTGTTCTCCATATTTTAATAGGCACAACTAAAAGGCACCTCAGGTAAACAATGGAGATGGATGGATTGGATACTAGTATACAATTATGGACGGGCTGCCGAGTGCCGACACAGAGGTAGCCACAGCCGTGAACTACCGCACTGTACTGTGTCTGCTGCTAATATATAGACTGGTTGATAAAGAGATAGTATACTCGTAACTAGTATGTATGTATAAAGAAAGAAAAAAAAACCACGGTTAGGTGGTATATACAATTATGGACGGGCTGCCGAGTGCCGACACAGAGGTAGCCACAGCCGTGAACTACCGCACTGTACTGTGTCTGCTGCTAATATATAGACTGGTTGATAAAGAGATAGTATACTCGTAACTAGTATGTATGTATAAAGAAAGAAAAAAAAACCACGGTTAGGTGGTATATACAATTATGGACGGGCTGCCGAGTGCCGACACAGAGGTAGCCACAGCCGTGAACTACCGCACTGTACTGTGTCTGCTGCTAATATATAGACTGGTTGATAAAGAGATAGTATACTCGTAACTAGTATGTATGTATAAAGAAAGAAAAAAAAACCACGGTTAGGTGGTATATACAATTATGGACGGGCTGCCGAGTGCCGACACAGAGGTAGCCACAGCCGTGAACTACCGCACTGTACTGTGTCTGCTGCTAATATATAGACTGGTTGATAAAGAGATAGTATACTCGTAACTAGTATGTATGTATAAAGAAAGAAAAAAAAACCACGGTTAGGTCACTGGTATATACAATTATGGACGGGCTGCCGAGTGCCGACACAGAGGTAGCCACAGCCGTGAACTACCGCACTGTACTGTGTCTGCTGCTAATATAGACTGGTTGATAAAGAGATAGTATACTACTAATATTATATACTGGTGGTCAGGTCACTGGTCACTAGTCACACTGGCAGTGGCACTCCTGCAGCAAAAGTGTGCACTGTTTAATTTTAATATAATATTATGTACTCCTGGCTCCTGCTATAACCTATAACTGGCACTGCAGTAGTGCTCCCCAGTCTCCCCCACAATTATAAGCTGTGTGAGCTGAGCAGTCAGACAGATATATAATATATATAGATGATGCAGCACACTGGCCTGAGCCTGAGCAGTGCACACAGATATGGTATGTGACTGAGTCACTGTGTGCTGTGTATCGCTTTTTTCAGGCAGAGAACGGATTATAAATAAAAGTGGTGGTCACTGGTCACTATCAGCAAAACTCTGCACTGTACACTACTGAGTACTCCTAATGCTCCCCAAAATTAGTAAATCAAGTGTCTCTCTAATCTATTCTAATTCTAAACGGAGAGGACGCCAGCCACGTCCTCTCCCTATCAATCTCAATGCACGTGTGAAAATGGCGGCGACGCGCGGCTCCTTATATAGAATCCGAGTCTCGCGATAGAATCCGAGCCTCGCGAGAATCCGACAGCGTCATGATGACGTTCGGGCGCGCTCGGGTTAACCGAGCAAGGCGGGAAGATCCGAGTCGCTCGGACCCGTGAAAAAAAACATGAAGTTCTGGCGGGTTCGGATTCAGAGAAACCGAACCCGCTCATCTCTAATATTTACTAAAGGTTGATTTGGATCAATTTTAATCCCCCTAAATCAATGTTATGTTATAGGACCTAAATCACATGTTGTCATTTACCAACAGACAATTTATTAAATTGTCTTTTTTAAGTGTTAGTAAATGTACGATTTAGCTCTTGAAACGGGATACGGTCATTAGGTCGACCACACTTAGGTCGACAGTCATTAGTTCGACCACTATTGGTCGACATGCATTAGGTCGACATGGTCACTAGGTCGACATGGAAAAATATCGACATGTTTTTTTTCACCTTTTTTCATTTTTTTGAACTTTTTCATACTTTACCATCTACGTGCACTACGATTGGGAATAGTAACCTGTGTCGAGCCAACACCGAACGACACCAAAAAAGTAAACAAAACTCATGTCGACTTTTTTCCATGTCGACCTTGCTCATGTCGACCATAGTGACCATGTCGACCTAGTGACCATGTCGACCAGTAGACCTAATGACTGTATCCCGTTTCAAGAGCTAAAGTGCACATTTACTAACACTTAAAAAAGACAATTTAAAAATTTGTCTGTTGGTAAATGACAACGTGTGATTTAGGTCTTATAACATATCGTTGATTTAATGACCCATACCCCTTGAAACACAATATTGATTTATGCGATCTGAAAACGATTAAAATCTAATAAAAATCAAACTTTAGTTAATATACCCCTTGGAGTCTGAGGAGGAGGAGGATGATAATTAACCCACCAAGAACAAAGCAAGCTGTAATATCAGATTCAGCTTTGATGAAAATGTGGCCCTGGTAATGCTGTTGTGAAGAATTATGATGTGCTGTGATACAGGCTGTTAATGCAGCTGGCCACATGAAGCGTGATGTAGAGCTCTGCAAAAAGAGTTTTTGCAACATCAAGCATAAAGTAGAGATGTGCACTTGAAATTTTTCGGGTTTTGTGTTTTGGTTTTGGGTTCGGTTCCGCGGCCGTGTTTTGGGTTCGAACGCGTTTTGGCAAAACCTCACCAAATTTTTTTTGTCGGATTCGGGTGTGTTTTGGATTCGGGTGTTTTTTTCAAAAAACACTAAAAAACAGCTTAAATCATAGAATTTGGGGGTCATTTTGATCCCAAAGTATTATTAACCTCAAAAACCATAATTTCCACTCATTTTCAGTCTATTCTGAACACCTCACACCTCACAATATTATTTTTAGTCCTAAAATTTGCATCGAGGTCGCTGGATGACTAAGCTAAGCGACCCTAGTGGCCGACACAAACACCTGGCCCATCTAGGAGTGGCACTGCAGTGTCACGCAGGATGGCCCTTCCAAAAAACACTCCCCAAACAGCACATGACGCAAAGAAGAAAAAAAGAGGCGCAATGAGGTAGCTGTGTGAGTAAGATAAGCGACCCTAGTGGCCGACACAAACACCTGGCCCATCTAGGAGTGGCACTGCAGTGTCACGCAGGATGGCCCTTCCAAAAAACACTCCCCAAACAGCACATGACGCAAAGAAGAAAAAAAGCGGCGCAATGAGGTAGCTGTGTGAGTAAGATAAGCGACCCTAGTGGCCGACACAAACACCTGGCCCATCTAGGAGTGGCACTGCAGTGTCACGCAGGATGGCCCTTCCAAAAAACACTCCCCAAACAGCACATGACGCAAATAAAAATGAAAGAAAAAAGAGGTGCAAGATGGAATTGTCCTTGGGCCCTCCCACCCACCCTTATGTTGTATAAACAGGACATGCACACTTTAACCAACCCATCATTTCAGTGACAGGGTCTGCCACACGACTGTGACTGAAATGACGGGTTGGTTTGGACCCCCACCGAAAAAGAAGCAATTAATCTCTCCTTGCACAAACTGGCTCTACAGAGGCAAGATGTCCACCTCATCATCATCCTCCGATATATCACCGTGTACATCCCGCTCCTCACAGATTATCAATTCGTCCCCACTGGAATCCACCATCTCAGCTCCCTGTGTACTTTGTGGAGGCAATTGCTGCTGGTCAATGTCTCCACGGAGGAATTGATTATAATTCATTTTAATGAACATCATCTTCTCCACATTTTCTGGAAGTAACCTCGTACGCCGATTGCTGACAAGGTGAGCGGCGGCACTAAACACTCTTTCGGAGTACACACTTGTGGGAGGGCAACTTAGGTAGAATAAAGCCAGTTTGTGCAAGGGCCTCCAAATTGCCTCTTTTTCCTGCCAGTATAAGTACGGACTGTCTGACGTGCCTACTTGGATGCGGTCACTCATATAATCCTCCACCATTCTTTCAATGGTGACAGAATCATATGCAGTGACAGTAGACGACATGTCCGTAATCGTTGTCAGGTCCTTCAGTCCGGACCAGATGTCAGCATCAGCAGTCGCTCCAGACTGCCCTGCATCACCGCCAGCGGGTGGGCTCGGAATTCTGAGCCTTTTCCTCGCACCCCCAGTTGCGGGAGATTGTGAAGGAGGAGATGTTGACAGGTCGCGTTCCGCTTGACTTGACAATTTTGTCACCAGCAGGTCTTTGAACCCCAGCAGACTTGTGTCTGCCGGAAAGAGAGATCCAAGGTAGGTTTTAAATCTAGGATCGAGCACGGTGGCCAAAATGTAGTGCTCTGATTTCAACAGATTGACCACCCGTGAATCCTTGTTAAGCGAATTAAGGGCTCCATCCACAAGTCCCACATGCCTAGCGGATTTGCTCCCTTTTTAGCTCCTCCTTCAATGCCTCCAGCTTCTTCTGCAAAAGCCTGATGAGGGGAATGACCTGACTCAGGCTGGCAGTGTCTGAACTGACTTCACGTGTGGCAAGTTCAAAAGGTTGCAGAACCTTGCACAACGTTGAAATCATTCTCCACTGCGCTTGAGACAGGTACATTCCACCTCCTATATCGTGCTCAATTGTATAGGCTTGAATGGCCTTTTGCTGCTCCTCCAACCTCTGAAGCATATAGAGGGTTGAATTCCACCTCGTTACCACTTCTTGCTTCAGATGATGGCAGGGCAGGTTCAGGCGTTTTTGGTGGTGCTCCAGTCTTCTGTACGTGGTGCCTGTACGCCGAAAGTGTCCCGCAATTCTTCTGGCCACCGACAGCATCTCTTGCATGCCCCTGTCGTTTTTTTAAAAATTCTGCACCACCAAATTCAAGGTATGTGCAAAACATGGGACGTGCTGGAATTTGCCCATATTTAATGCACACACAATATTGCTGGCGTTGTCCGATGCCACAAATCCACAGGAGAGTCCAATTGGGGTAAGCCATTCCGCGATGATCTTCCTCAGTTGCCGTAAGAGGTTTTCAGCTGTGTGCGTATTCTGGAAACCGGTGATACAAAGCGTAGCCTGCCTAGGAAAGAGTTGGCGTTTGTGAGATGCTGCTACTGGTGCCGCCGCTGCTGTTCTTGCGGCGGGAGTCCATACATCTACCCAGTGGGCTGTCACAGTCATATAGTCCTGACCCTGCCCTGCTCCACTTGTCCACATGTCCGTGGTTAAGTGGACATTGGGTACAACTGCATTTTTTAGGACACTGGTGAGTCTTTTTCTGACGTCCGTGTACATTCTCGGTATCGCCTGCCTAGAGAAGTGGAACCTAGATGGTATTTGGTAACGGGGGCACACTACCTCAAGAAATTGTCTAGTTCCCTGTCAACTAACGGCGGATACCGGATGCACGTCTAACACCAACATAGTTGTCAAGGCCTCAGTTATCCGCTTTGCAACAGGATGACTGCTGTGATATTTCATCTTCCTCGCAAAGGACTGTTGGACAGTCAATTGCTTGGTGGAAGTAGTAAAAGTGGGCTTACGACTTCCCCTCTGGGATGACCATCGACTCCCAGCAGCAACAACAGCAGCGCCAGCAGCAGTAGGCGTTACACGCAAGGATGCATCGGAGGAATCCCAGGCAGGAGAGGACTCGTCAGAATTGCCAGTGACATGGCCTGCAGGACTATTGGCATTCCTGGGGAAGGAAGAAATTGACACTGAGGGAGTTGGTGGGGTGGTTTGCGTGAGCTTGGTTACAAGAGGAAGGGATTTACTGGTCAGTGGACTGCTTCCGCTGTCGCCCAAAGTTTTTGAACTTGTCACTGACTTATTATGAATGCGCTGCAGGTGACGTATAAGGGAGGATGTTCCGAGGTGTTTAACGTCCTTACCCCTACTTATTACAGCTTGACAAAGGCAACACACGGCTTGACAAATGTTGTCCGCATTTCTGGTGAAATACTTCCACACCGAAGAGCTGATTTTTTTGGTATTTTCACCAGGCATGTCAACGGCCCTATTCCTCCCACGGACAACAGGTGTCTCCCCGGGTGCCTGACTTAAACAAACCACCTCACCATCAGAATCCTCCTTGTCAATTTCCTCCCCAGCGCCAGCAACACCCATATCCTCCTCATCCTGGTGTACTTCAACACTGACATCTTCAATCTGACTATCAGGAACTGGACTGCGGGTGCTCCTTCCAGCACTTGCAGGGGGCGTGCAAATGGTGGAAGGCGCATGCTCTTCACGTCCAGTGTTGGGAAGGTCAGGCATCGCAACCGACACAATTGGACTCTCCTTGTGGATTTGGGATTTGGAAGAACGCACAGTTCTTTGCGGTGCTTTTGCCAGCTTGAGTCTTTTCATTTTTCTAGCGAGAGGCTGAGTGCTTCCATCCTCATGTGAAGCTGAACCACTAGCCATGAACATAGGCCAGGGCCTCAGCCGTTCCTTGCCACTCCATGTGGTAAATGGCATATTGGCAAGTTTACGCTTCTCCTCCGACAATTTTATTTTAGATTTTGGAGTCCTTTTTTTACTGATATTTGGTGTTTTGGATTTTACATGCTCTGTACTATGACATTGGGCATCGGCCTTGGCAGACGACGTTGCTGGCATTTCATCGTCTCGGCCATGACTAGTGGCAGCAGCTTCAGCACGAGGTGGAAGTGGATCTTGATCTTTCCCTAATTTTGGAACCTCAACATTTTTGTTCTCCATATTTTAATAGGCACAACTAAAAGGCACCTCAGGTAAACAATGGAGATGGATGGATACTAGTATACTTATGGATGGACCAGCGACTGCCGACACAGAGGTAGCTACAGCCGTGGACTACCGTACTGTGTCTGCTGCTAATATAGACTGGATGATAATGAGATGAAATTAATATATATATATATATAATATCACTAGTACTGCAGCCGGACAGGTATATATATTTATTATGTAATGACTGATGACGGACCTGCTGGACACTGTCAGCTCAGCAGCACCGCAGACTGCTACAGTAAGCTACTATAGTAGTATGTATCAAGAAGAAAGAGAAAAAAAAAAACCACGGGTAGGTGGTATACAATTATGGATGGACCAGCGACTGCCGACACAGAGGTAGCTACAGCCGTGGACTACCGTACTGTGTCTGCTGCTAATATAGACTGGATGATAATGAGATGAAATTAATATATATATATATATATATATATAATATCACTAGTACTGCAGCCGCACAGGTATATATATTTATTATGTAATGACTGATGACGGACCTGCTGGACACTGTCAGCTCAGCAGCACCGCAGACTGTTACAGTAAGCTACTATAGTAGTATGTATCAAGAAGAAAGAGAAAAAAAAAACCACGGGTAGGTGGTATACAATTATGGATGGACCAGCGACTGCCGACACAGAGGTAGCTACAGCCGTGGACTACCATACTGTGTCTGCTGCTAATATAGACTGGATGATAATGAGATGAAATTAATATATATATATATATAATATCACTAGTACTGCAGCCGCACAGGTATATATATTTATTATGTAATGACTGATGACGGACCTGCTGGACACTGTCAGCTCAGCAGCACCGCAGACTGCTACAGTAAGCTACTATAGTAGTATGTATCAAGAAGAAAGAGAAAAAAAAAAACACGGGTAGGTGGTATACAATTATGGATGGACCAGCGACTGCCGACACAGAGGTAGCTACAGCCGTGGACTACCGTACTGTGTCTGCTGCTAATATAGACTGGATGATAATGAGATGAAATTAATATATATATATAATATCACTAGTACTGCAGCCGCACAGGTATATATATTTATTATGTAATGACTGATGACGGACCTGCTGGACACTGTCAGCTCAGCAGCACCGCAGACTGCTACAGTAAGCTACTATAGTAGTATTTATCAAGAAGAAAGAAAAAGAAAAAAAACACGGGTAGGTGGTATACATATACAATTATATATATATTATATACAATTATATATATATATATATATATATATTAAACTGGTGGTGATTAATTAAACTGGTGGTCAGGTCACTGGTCACACTATCAGCAACTTGCAAGTAGTACTCCTAAGCAGACAATCACAATATATACTGGTGGTCAGTGTGGTCACAATGGCAGTGTGGCACTCTGGCAGCAGAGTGCCAGCAAAAGTGTGCACTGTACGTTAAAATATGTACTCCTGCTCTTAGACTCTAACTGCTCCCCACTGTCTCCCCCACAAGTCAGATATAATACAGTCACACTATCACTTCAGCAAGTAGTAGTACTCCTCCTAATGCTCCCCAAAATTACTAAAGTAAATAATACTGTGTCTCTCTCTACTCTAGTAGTCTCACTCTCTATAAACGGAGAGGACGCCAGCCACGTCCTCTCCCTATCAATCTCAATGCACGTGTGAAAATGGCGGCGGCGCGCGGCTCCTTATATAGAATCCGAGTCTCGCGATAGAATCCGAGCCTCGCGAGAATCCGACAGCGGGATGATGACGTTCGGGCGCGCTCGGGTTAACCGAGCAAGGCGGGAAGATCCGAGTCGCTCGGACCCGTGTAAAAAAAACTGAAGTTCGGGCGGGTTCGGTTTCCGAGGAACCGAACCCGCTCATCTCTAGCATAAAGTAAAGACAAAGATATCGGAGGAGCAAAAAGGAGCAAGGCAGACAGGTAGTGGTTCCCTCTATAAAAATTGAATATTTAGTGTATAAAGATGCAGTCCAGGGAGTCAATGTGACTCCTATGCCCCTCCATGTCTGGTGAGTGAAAATAATGTTATCTAGGCTCACTTTGCAATTGTTTGCACTTTGCATACATGTAACATATAATATGTTAACATAGCCCTCTGCACACCCACAGGGTAAAAGGTGCATTTATGTCCCCCATACCGATAGTCAGTAATGGACCCTATGTTTAGAGCGAAGTGCTACATCTGATGAAGCAGCATCGGATCACCATCACAACCATCGGTTGCAGCCATCGGCCATTTCAGTAAGTTAAACAAAACTCCTTTGCTGTGGCTGGAAAATCTATGTCGGAACGGAGTACACAGGCCATTACCTCAGCATGCTTATAAAACGGGGCAACATGCCTCCGTTTTATAGAATGGTCCCCGTTGTCCCCCCCCCCCCCCCCCTGCCCTCCCAAATGGCTGCAGCATGTCAATCACGCTGCAGCTTGGGGTCATCCGGGGTGCAGAACCCGTTTTGGCACATGCGCAAAACAGGTCCTGTGCATGCGCAGTCCACGCACCATCGTAGTATGCAAACGATCGGGTGGAATATACTTTATGCCCCAAATGTAAAAGGCATACTTGGATTTATATTTTGCAAATATTTTACATGACATTTATGTTTCTTGCAGTTTTGACATTAAAAACATAATTGCTTTCAAATGCAAGGTTTATAACCCATTCCCAGTAGGTATTTTAGCTTAATAGCATAATGCAAACACTACATGATAAAAATCATAAATGCAGGCCTCTGTGCTAGTGATATTTCTAACAATCCTGATATTCTATTCCGCTGAGATCTCGCAACAAGACTAATGATTTATAGAGGCTGTACCACTCAGCACAGGCAATTACCGCTGAATATGCAACTGGTTTTTACATAACACATCAAATAGCCATTAGCTGCTTTAGTGGAATCCTGGAAATCCTCAGAAGCATTTCTAAATGAAAACTCATATACTCCCTGTCACTGCGGGGCTGATGTAGAGTGAGACCTCTGCGCAGGCCACTGGCATACACAGCCATGCTTATTATTTTATCACACATTTCTTTGTTGCGCATGTGCTGTACATATTTGTGCTTGGTTTACACATTTCTTTGGGTTTTCGCTTTGCTGTACACAAGACGGAAAGTTTTATCTGATGTATTAGATGCGTCTTTATAAGTTTTTTCCAAGTCTAATGGTAAATAATGTATTTTCATGGATGTACGTAACATGTGTGAAGTAAACCAGATGCATATGCTACTGGTGGAGACTTGCACACAATGTCGGACTGGGCTAACGGTCATTAGGTCGACAGTCATTAGGTCGAAATGAGTTTGTCACATTTTTTTTTTTTAAATTGAACTTTTTCATACTTTACGATCCACGTGGACTACAGTTGGAAACGGTAACCTGTGCCAAGCGCAGCGGTAGCAGAGCGAGGCACCTTGCAGAAGCTCGCGAGCCATGCGAGGGGACATGGTGCACTAATTGGGGTTCCCCGTCACTTTACGAAGAAAACAAAAAAAAGGAAAAAACTCATAATGATCTTTTTCCATGTCGACCTTGTACATGTCTACCTAATGACCATGTCGACCTAGTCAACCTTTTGACCTAGTGCATGTCAACCAATAGTGGTCGACCTAATGACTGTCGACCTTATGACTCATACCCGTTGGACTGTCCCACAGGGGTAAAGGGGAAGCCCCTGGTGGGCCCCACTGCCTGAGAACCCACCTCCTTACATTGTACTGCACAAGACTAAGGTGTATTTTCTTCAGTGCATTCCTGTTATTAATCTGGTACTGCATGCACTAGCAGTTTGTATAAGTGGTGGATTTTACCTACAGTATGGGCTGCAGAACTGCAGTCCCCCCAGGTAAAATCTATCAACTCAGCTCAGTGTCATTAAGAAAGCTGCAGTCCGTGACTGCACTGGCTACACTGTGACTGGCAATGAACTCCTATTGTGAGTGCTAAGGAATAGGTATACCCGAAGGTACTTGGGCGCTTAGGGTGTGAGATGCTTCGCCGAGCTGCAGTCACAAAAAAAAGGGAGAGTCACTCCCGTTAATTGCATAAAGAAGAAGGAAGGGTGGTGTGACTGCGCTAGGTTTGATGAATACAACAATAATGGTAAAATATAACAAATTTATTCCTAAAATTGTACAATGAATATATAAGAATAGTATCAATAAAATATGCACATAAATAAACTAATAGATAATGCAATTGTTAAAAGTATGGATTAACATCCCAAGGGACCACCCAATTTTGCCAGGTGTAGAGATTGGACTTTGTGGAGATGTATGCAGTGACCGTTCCAAATGTGTTTCCCCTATATTATAGTCCAGCTTATACAATAGTCTCAGAGTTTAGGCAAGGTCCAAATGAATGGACTAGTTACCGTTAGAGGGTATATTGCTCCGGAATCTGTAGTGGAGAGCTCCTCATGCGTTACGGTTATATGAAGTCCTTTGTATGATGTTTGCCATTTGGAGTCTGAGAATTGAGAAGAACGTCTGGACGATGCTGGGGAATGGTTCGGTCCTCCTTGAAGTCACTTCCTGGCTGGGGTCCCTGGATCACCTGACGCGTTTCGCTGCAACCAACTGGCAGCTTTCTCAAAGAAAGCTGCCAGTTGGTTGCAGCGAAACGCGTCAGGTGATCCAGGGACCCCAGCCAGGAAGTGACTTCAAGGAGGACCGAACCATTCCCCAGCATCGTCCAGATGTTCTTCTCAATTCTCAGACTCCAAATGGCAAACATCATACAAAGGACTTCATATAACCGTAACGCATGAGGAGCTCTCCACTACAGATTCCGGAGCAATATACCCTCTAACGGTAACTAGTCCATTCATTTGGACCTTGCCTAAACTCTGAGACTATTGTATAAGCTGGACTATAATATAGGGGAAACACATTTGGAACGGTCACTGCATACATCTCCACAAAGTCCAATCTCTACACCTGGCAAAATTGGGTGGTCCCTTGGGATGTTAATCCATACTTTTAACAATTGCATTATCTATTAGTTTATTTATGTGCATATTTTATTGATACTATTCTTATATATTCATTGTACAATTTTAGGAATAAATTTGTTATATTTTACCATTATTGTTGTATTCATCAAACCTAGCGCAGTCACACCACCCTTCCTTCTTCTTTATGCTATTGTGAGTGCTACCTGCCAGTCACCCACAGGACAGGCAGTCCCATTGGGAGGTGTTTTTATCCCTCTGGGATTGCCAGCAACGGCTGCGATTAGCAAAGGTGCATGCTTCGAGTAGGAAGCCACGTGCGCTCCACGCGACTTTATATTACCGAACTGTAAATATATTTCCCCCCTCTACACACACAATTAGCAGCCTTACGCATAACGCCCACAGTAGTGTTCCTTACACATAATGTCTCCAGTATAGTGTCAGATACACATAATCTCCAGTATAGTGCTAGATACACGTATGCCCCCCGTAGTGCCAAATACACATACGCCCCCAGTAGTGCCAGATACACATATGCCCCCAGGAGTGCCAGATACACATACACCCTGAGCAGTGCCAGATACACATACGCCCCGAGCAGGGCCAGATACACGATATATGCCCCCAGCAGTGCCAGATACACATTATATGCCTCCAGCAGTGCCAGATACACATTATATGCCTCCAGCAGTGCCAGATACACATTATATGCCCCCAGCAGTGCCAGATCCACATCATATGCCCCCAGCAGTGCCAGATACACATAATATGCCCCCACAGTGCCAGCTACACATACTATGCCCCCACAGTGCCAGATACACATGCCCCAACAGTGCCAGATACATATAATATGCCCCCACAGTGCCAGATACACATAATATGCCCCCACAGGGCCAGATACAAATAATATGCCCCCACAGTGCCAGATACACATAATATGCCCCCTGTCACGTCTGGCAGGGTTTGAAGATCCGGCAGCTGAGATTTGCCCGAGGAGGTAGCAGGCTATGAATGAACCAGATGAGGGGGCTGGATATAGTTCCTTCGCATGGGACATGGAGCAATGAAGAACGTAGGCGGGGTTTGAGAGTCAATGGAAAGTATTTATTATGTACAGGGCTGAGGTAGGGAACTGAGGCTGAAGCACAATGGTTAAAGACGTGGCTGGAGGTGAAGAACTGCGGACTGTGATTTGAAAGACGAGACTCTAGATGATGAACTGTGGATGGTAGTTGAAAACGTGGCTGGAGACAAGGACTGTGGACTGTGGTAAACGAGGCTTGAAGATAATAATCTGCAGGCTGTGGTCAGTGGTACAAAGGCGTGGCTGGTGAAGGAGATCTGTGGAGTGTGGCTTGAAAGACGAGGCAGAAGACCCGGGGCCGACTGTGCCCAAAGAGTCTTACTGGACCGGGTTTTCCAGGAGCGCTTCCACAGGCAGTAGCAGGCAAGAAACGGCAGGGCTGCAGCAGCAACAGAGAACCGACCAAGCAGGATCAGGAGGAACCAAGCTACAGCAGGAATCCTGGGAGCACAGGCTAAAGCACCTACAACAGGGTTGTAACTTGAAGCACTGGCATCCCTGTCCTAAACCAGCCCCCTTTTATAGGGAGAGCTTCCCCTGGATTGGCTGGAAGAAACAGGAAACAGGAACTATGCTTAAAACTTGGTCTCCAACATGGCGGCGCCCAGTAATGCAGACCTTTTTGCAAAGCCACATTGCTCACTGCCCCTGGTCTCCAAGCAACGGTTCAGCAAGAGCGACCCGCTGTAGCGGCGTCCCGCCGCCACGAGTGGACCCCCTCACCTCCGCTACTGCTGCCCACGGATCCGGCGCAGCAGCCCACCTCCGCCGCTGCCCGCACAATGCCAAGGAAGCCAGCCCCGCGGCCCCAGCGTACCGGTAAGACTCCGGACGCTGACAGTACCCCCACTTTTGCGGGTGGACTCCGTACACCTATGTGGTTTAGTTGGAAACTTGGCATGAAATGTCCGAAGAAGTCTTGGAGCATGGACATCCTCTGCATCTACCCAAGATCTCTCCTCTGGCCCATACCCTTTCCAATCAACAAGTAACTGGATGCGACCATAACGTCTGCAAGAATCGAGGATCTTGTGAATCTCAAATTCATCTCCATGTGCTGATTGAATCTTGGGTGATTTAGGCAGAGCGGCTCTGAACCGATTAAGTACCAGTGGTTTTAAGAGAGAAATATGAAATGCATTAGGAATTCTTAACTGCGGAGGTAATTTCACTTTGTAAGCCACAGGATTCAACACTCTTTCGATTGGGTAAGGCCCGAAAAATCTGGGAGCAAACTTTTTTGTAGGAACCTTTAATCTTAGGTTACGTGTGGAAACCCAAACCCGATCTCCTACCTTAAGGCTTGGTACAGCTTTTCGTTTCAGATCTGCATAGGTCTTATATCTCTTGGATGTCTTGAGCAAAGTCTTGTGAACTTGTTTCCAGGCTTCAGTAAATTGACAAAGTGTTGACTCTGCGGCCGGAACCTCGAGCGTAGGCAGAAGTTGCAAGTCAGGAACTCTTGGATGGTAACCATAATTAATGAAGAATGGAGAAGATTTTGTGGCAGAGTGATAAAGATTGTTATGGGCAAATTCTGCGAACGGGAGGAAGTCCAGCCAGTCGTCCTGTGAGGAGGACATGAATAAACGCAGAAAAGTCTCCAGATCCTGGTTCACTCTCTCTGTTTGACCATCCGTTTGAGGATGATATCCTGAGAAGTTTAATTTCACGCCAAAAGCAGAACATAGGGATCTCCAAAACCTGGCCACAAATTGAGGACCTCTATCAGACACGATCTCCTGGGGTAGACCATGGAGTCGAAAGATCTCTGCTATAAACAATTTTGCCAACTGGGATGCAGATGGAAGATTAACCAGAGGAACAAAGTGTGCCATTTTAGAGAATCGGTCAACTATGACCCATACGGTGTTCCGCCCACCAGACATAGGTAAATCTGTAATAAAGTCCATAGAAATATGCGTCCATGGTCTTAGTGGTACCGGCAAAGGATGGAGTAACCCGGCTGGTGGACCTTTGGGACTTTTATGCTGGGCACATTTTGGACAGGCAGCTACGAATTCCTGAATGTCAGTCCTGAGATGAGGCCACCAGTAGGAGCGTTGAATGAATTTAAGTGTCTTATGACCGCCCGCATGGCCCATGAAGGAGGAGGAGTGAGCCCATGTAAGAAGTTTTTTGCGAAGATTTGGTGCAACGAAGATCTTCCCTGGAGGAGGAAGTGGAGAGGTATTAGTTGCAGAAAAAGAGGTGGATTCCAGGATAAATTGCTCTTTTGAACGGTCAGAGGGTTCTTCTGAACTTAGAGAGCGAGATAATGCATCTGCCTTGTTGAGGGAACCTGGTCTGTAACTGAGTTTAAAATTAAAACGGGTAAAGAAGAGTGCCCATCTTGCTTGGCGTGGGTTCAGACATCGGGCTGACTGTAGATACAGGAGGTTCTTGTGATCCGTGGTCACCGAAATTGGATGCTGAGCTCCCTCCAACAAATACCTCCACTCCTCAAAGGCCAACTTAATTGCCAGTAATTCCTGTTCCCCAATAGCGTAATTCTGTTCAGCGGGGGAGAATCTTCGCGAGAAGAATGCACAAGGATGGACCTTCTTGTCCTCGAAAAGCTGGGATAATACTGCTCCTACTCCTACAGTAGAGGCATCAACCTCCACCAAGAACGGATGGCTGAGATCGGGTTGTCGAAGAACTGGAGCAGTCGTGAAGGCCTCCTTTAAAGATGAAAAAGCTTCCAAAGCCTCCGGAGACCACTTGGCAGGATCAGCTCCCTTCCTAGTTAATGCGGTTATAGGAGCTATGACAGAAGAATAATTTTGAATGAATCTTCGGTAGAAGTTAGCAAACCCCAGAAAACGTTGAATTCCTTTAAGGGTAGCTGGAAGTGCCCAATCCTAAATCGCCTGGACTTTAGCGGGGTCCATCTGTAACCTCTACCCTGAAAGAATGTAACCAAGGAATGGAATCGTGGGTACTTCAAAGGTGCACTTCTCTAACTTACAGAATAACTGATTCCTTCGTAAACGAGTTAACACTTCTTTGACTTGTCCCCGGTGGGTCTTCAGATCCCTAGAAAAAATGAGGATGTCATCCAGATACACTACCAAGCAGTCATAGAGGAGATCTCTGAAGATTTCGTTAACGAACTCTTGAAAGATGGCTGGGGCGTTGCATAGGCCAAAAGGCATTACCAGGTATTCATAATGGCCATCGCAGGTATTAAATGCCGTCTTCCATTCGTCCCCTGGGCGAATACGTATAAGATTGTAGGCCCCCCGTAAGTCCAACTTAGTAAATACAGTAGCTCCTTTAACACGGTCGAACAGTTCTGGAATCAGAGGTAACGGATATCTGTTCCTAATTGTTATGTCATTGAAACCTCTATAGTCAATACAAGGCCGCAACCCCCCATCCTTCTTTTTGACGAAGAAAAACCCTGCTCCGGCCGGAGATGTAGAAGACCTGATGAACCCTTTCTCCAAGTTCTCCCATATATACTCCGACATGGCCTGTGTCTCGGGAAGTGAGAGAGGGTAAATTCGACCTCGGGGAGGAGTCTTGCCGGATACTAACTCAATGGGACAATCCCAAGTACGATGCGGAGGCAAGGTGTCCGCCCCATGCTTACTGAAAACCTCTTGAAAAGATTGGTACTCCACAGGAAGGCTGGAATGGTTGGAAGAACAGAGAGGTCTAACTGAAGGTAAACAGTTCTGAAAGCAGTCTTGTCCCCAAGAGAGAACATCCATAGTTTGCCAATCTATGTGAGGATTGTGTCTGATTAACCATGGAAACCCTAGGATTAATTCATGAGAGGCTTTAGGAATTACAAGGAAAGAGATTTTTTCTGAATGGAGAACTCCGACCTTCATCTTGAGAGGAATAGTACGAAAGGATATAATACCCTCTGGGATATAACTTCCATCCACTGCGGTAACAGAAATGGTACGATCCAAAGGAACCGTTTGTATTCCAGATTGTTTGACCAGAGCTGACGTAATGAAGCTTTCGGCGGCTCCGGAGTCGAGTAGTGCAGGGATGAGAAGAGAAGAAGAAGGGAGCTCCAATTGGGTTAACAGTTCAGACTTTTTCTTGGTTTGTAATTCTGAGAATTCTCCTAGCTTGACCTCTCCAGCACAAACTAGGAGCGGGCGTTTCCTGGACGTAGACTGCAAGTTTTAACAAAGTGATCAGATGCACCACAATACAGGCAGAGGTTCCCTTGTCGCCGTCTCTGACGTTCTTCATTGGAGAGGTGGGAGCGATTAATCTGCATGGGTTCTTCCACAGTTGGTGATGATGGTGTTGGTGGAAGAACAACTCTAGGCTTAGGACGATCTGACCGCAACCTCTCCATACAGCGTTCTCTGTACCTCAGATCTAACTTATTGCATAAAGAAATGAGTTTATCCAACTTATCAGGTACGTCCTGAGTTGCGAGGTCATCTTTGATTTTTTCGGAGAGACCGCTCCAGAAAGCTGCAATGAGAGCCTCCTCGTTCCAGTTCAGTTCTGAGGAAAGGGTGCGAAACTGGATCACGTACTGACTGACCGTACGCGTGCTCTGACGCAGGCGCAGGATCTCCAATGAGGCGGCAGAAGTCCTTCCCGGTTCGTCGAAGATTCTTCGAAAGGTGGCCATGAATTCTGGATAGTTAGATAAGATGGGAGCCATCCTCTCCCACAAAGTGAAGCCCATTCCAACGCTTGCCCGGTAAGTAAAGAAATTATATAGGCTACTTTGGTTCGTGCTGATGGGAAGTTGGCCGACTGTAGTTCGAACTGGATTTTGCACTGGTTAAGAAACCCGCGGCATTGTTTTGGATTCCCATCAAATTTACTGGGAGGTGGCAAATGCAAACGTGGAAGTGGAAAAAGAAATGTACTGGCGCTGGCTGAGATTCAATAGGAGATGAACGACTCAATACATAGAATTAAAAGAATTGCATTTAATAGACATGCGGGAGCATGTCAGGAGCATGAAGCTGGCATCCATCAGACCAGCGAAACGCGTTGAGCCCTAGCCTGTAGGACTACAAGCATCAGCACCCTTATCCACTTCCTGGCAAAATTTGGACCCATTGGAATCCACTAGGATAAAATTCCGACACAAGTTCCTCTTTTGATCTGGACTCATCCCTTCTGCTATTTGGTCCTAACTGCAAGAAAGACCTAAGGGAATTTATCTGGAATCCAGTCTGGTAATATTACCTCTTACCTAATTGAACTTGTGGGCAAATGTGGAACAGCGTCCTAGCCAGGAACTGTGGACATTTTACTTCAAAGGGTTAATACTGTGGGATCCTACAAAGCGTATTTTATATTCAGCAAATTGTTTGTGTTTTACCTCTGAGGGGTAGGATAACCTCTCTTTGATAAATGTCTATTAAATGCAATTCTTTTAATTCTATGTATTGAGTCGTTCATCTCCTATTGAATCTCAGCCAGCGCCAGTACATTTCTTTTTAATTTTTACCCCAATATCTAGGGAATTGACCTTCCCAGTACAGGCTGCTGTTGCTAGCGCACTCCTCTGTGTGTTTTGTTTAGCTCTATAAACGTGGAAGTGGTACTGGTACAGGAGGAAGCAGGACCGGAGGTGCCAATGTGGGAGCAGCTGTAGATACTTGAGGTGCCGTCATGGCAACACAGAGAGAATCGAGACGTTCGGACATACTCTGCATGAACTGCACGATTTGAGATTGTGTGGCCTCCTGCTTACTAAAGCGAGACCAGATATCTGCAGTTGAATCCCCTCCTGAGGCCTGATCACCCGTCGAATCCATTGGGCCAGTGCTTACTGTCACGTCTGGCAGGGTTTGAAGATCCGGCAGCTGAGATTTGCCCGAGGAGGTAGCAGGCTATGAATGAACCAGATGAGGGGGCTGGATATAGTTCCTTCGCATGGGACACGGAGCAATGAAGAACGTAGGCGGGGTTTGAGAGTCAATGGAAAGTATTTATTATGTACAGGGCTGAGGTATAGAACTGAGGCTGAAGCACAATGGTTAAAGACGTGGCTGGAGGTGAAGAACTGCGGACTGTGATTTGAAAGACGAGACTCTAGATGATGAACTGTGGAACTGTGGATGGTAGTTGAAAACGTGGCTGGAGACAAGGACTGTGGACTGTGGTAAACGAGGCTTGAAGATAATAATCTGCAGGCTGTGGTCAGTGGTACAAAGGCGTGGCTGGAGAAGGAGATCTGTGGAGTGTGGCTTGAAAGATGAGGCAGAAGACCCGGGGCCGACTGTGCCCAAAGAGTCTTACTGGACCGGGTTTTCCAGGAGCGCTTCCACAGGCAGTAGCAGGCAAGAAACGGCAGGGCTGCAGCAGCAACAGAGAACCGACCAAGCAGGATCAGGAGGAACCAAGATACAGCAGGAATCCTGGGAGCACAGGCTAAATCACCTACAACAGGGTTGTAACTTGAAGCACTGGCATCCCTGTCCTAAACCAGCCCCCTTTTATAGGGAGAGCTTCCCCTGGATTGGCTGGAAGAAACAGGAAACAGGAACTATGCTTAAAACTTGGTCTCCAACATGGCGGCGCCCAGTAATGCAGACCTTTTTGCAAAGCCACATTGCTCACTGCCCCTGGTCTCCAAGCAACGGTTCAGCAAGAGCGACCCGCTGTAGCGGCGTCCCGCCGCCACGAGTGGACCCCCTCACCTTTGCTACTGCTGCCCACGGATCCGGCGCAGCAGCCCACCTCCGCCGCTGCCCGCACAACGCCAAGGAAGCCAGCCCTGCGGCCCCGGCGTACCGGTAAGACTCCGGACGCTGACACCCCCACAGTGCCAGATACACAGAATTTGCCCCCACAAGGCCAGATACATATAATATGCCCCCTCAGTGCCAGATACACATAATATGCCCCCACAGTGCCAGTTACACATAATATGCCCCCACAGTGCCAGATACACATTATATGCCTCCACAGTGCCAGATACACTTAAAATGCATCCAAAGTGCCAAATACACATAATATGCCCCCATAGCGCCAGGTACACATAATATGCCCCCATAGTGCCAGGTACACATAATATGCCCCCACAGAGCCAGATACACATAATATGCCCCCACAGCGCCAGTTACACGTGCTCCTACAGTGTCAGTACACATGTCCCCCTAGTGTCCAATACACATAATATGCCCCCACAGTGCCAGATACATATGCACCCCCAGTGTCAGATACACATGCCCCCCCACAGTGTCAGATACACATAATATTCCCCCACAGTGTCAGATACACATGCTCCCCACAGTGCCAGATACATGTGCCCCCTGCGGTGCTGCTCACCACCACTGGCCTCGTCCTGCTGCTCCCGCACTGCCACCGCCTCCGCCGCTACTCTGTGTGAGGGGAGGAGAGCGCAGCGTGTGCCTGTTCTGCCCCTCACTCCCATCTCCGGCGGCCCCCTGCCTGAAGCCGCACTTATCCCTCTCCTGAGCACCGGCCACACACCGCATTACACTGACTGTGTGCGGGCAGGGACAGCATTAGGCGGCGTCTGACATCACACACAGACGCCGCACAGAGCACACACTCTACAGTATAAGCCAGCCCTGGTCCGCCTACAACACTCCCCCATCATTACAGCCACTGCTAGGAGGAGGGGCGGACCGGGACAGCTGCTATGAGAGGCAGAGCTCCAGGAGCCGGCTCCAATATGGCACAATAAATAGCGGTGCCCTTGAAGAGTTGAGCCCTGCGCCGCCGCTCGAGTGGAACGTGCCTGGAGCCGGCCCTGGGTAGCATCCATGTATGAGCCATAGAATTGTCTTTAAAATATATCATAAAATAGGTATATCACTGATGCCTAAAAATTATTTTTTATTGCACCATTTTGTGTAAATAACTTTCAGTTTGCTGATGGGGAAAAAGGAGACAAAAGAAAAAAGAGGGAATAGGAAGAAGCGAGGAAAATTCCATTACATTCAATCAAAAAAATTACAGCAGAATTAATTAGAATAAATGTCACTTGAAAGGGAGCATCAAATTCTATTTAGTACTAATTTTATGTACATTGAACTATGGCCCTCATTCCGAGTTGATCGGTCGCAAGTCGAATTTAGCAGAGTTACACACGCTAAGCCGCCGCCTACTGGGAGTGAATCTTAGCTTCTTAAAATTGCGACCGATGTATTCGCAATATTGCGATTACTAACTACTTAGCAGTTTCAGAGTAGCTCCAGACTTACTCTGCCTGTGCGATCAGTTCAGTGCTTGTCGTTCCTGGTTGACGTCACAAACACACCCAGCGTTCGCCCAGGCACTCCCACCGTTTCCCCGGCCACTCCTGCGTTTTTTCCGGAAACGGTAGCGTTTTCAGCCACACGCCCCTGAAACGCCGTGTTTCCGCCCAGTAACACCCATTTCCTGTCAATCACATTACGATCGCCGGAGCGAAGAAAAAGCCGTGAGTAAAAATACTATCTTCATAGTAAAGTTACTTGGCGCAGTCGCAGTGCGAACATTGCGCTTGCGTACTAAGCGGATTTTCACTGCGATGCGATGAAAAATACCGAGCGAACAACTCGGAATGAGGGCCTATATTTGTAACTAATCTGTTAAAACAGATGTTCACATGGAATGTCATAACAATATCGCTTTATTACAAGTTTTTTCAGATTGTAAATTATTTTATTTTTTATGGATATCCCACTCTGGGTGTATTGTTTATTGCTAATAAATTAATGAAACCATACTTTTGTACCATTTAGCTCCATCATTCTAGCACATTGTCACTGCCCAACTAGATAAAACTAATAATAAATAAATATGGAATTTAATTTTATTTATTTATTTGTTTGTTATCCTGAAAAAATCCTCTTGGCAATCAATACATGTAGTAATGTGCAGCAAAATACATGAAGAAGACAGATAAATAGCTTAATATACTCTCACCTTATACCTAAGAACATTTGAACTGTGATTTTTTTTTACATAGAAAAACATAACATTTGTGAAGTTGAACAGGAGGCGCACAACTGGTAAATTGTTTCATGTACAGTAACAATTTATAACAATTTCTAATGGTCTTAAATTATAGCCATACATAATAACTATTTTTAGCTACTTAATAATTTTAAGTACACTACATCTAAATACTTACAACATGGTTTAAGGGATGTTTACCCAACATTATGTAACATTTAACACAGAGGGTATATTTACTAAGATGGGAGTTCTATTTAAGATGGGATGTTGCCCATAGCAACCAATCAGATTCTACTTATCATTTATCTAGACCTTCTAGAAGATAATACTTGGAATCTGATTGGTTGCTATGGGCAACATCCCATCTTAAATAGAACTCCCATCTTAGTAAATTTACCCCCAGGTCTTTGTTTTATTAGGACAGTCATATTATACAGTAAATGTGCATGTGTGTACTAATTTGACAAGGTGTATCACTGAAAATCTAAAATGACGATAAAGTTCCACTCATTTCACACATTTATTAAAAGTTAATTAAACATAGCAAAAAGGTATCCATCGTTTTACAGAAATCCTTTTTTCTCCTTCTATTCGTGTAGATTGGAGGTCACAATAGGAACAGATAACTGAACGCGTTTCGTCTCATGCTGAGACTTCATCAGGGGTATATCTTACTATAAATGATTCAATAATCAACTTTAATTTGTATTTAGACACTCTGGTCTAACTGATTAGGCACAAAGTTCATATACACGAGACCAAAACACCTGATTAGTACAAAGAGGCGTGTGATAATTCAGATATTTAAACAATCAGGTTCAGGGAAATGTCCCAAATGTGTTCAACCCTCTGTTCAAACAATACAAGTGCTCCTGTGGATCCAAATATCTGAAGTGTGAAGTGCAGTATACATATATTTCAGTATATGTGTATGCCCATTTGTTTATGTAATCAAATAGTAAGAGGCTGATGCAGAGTTAAACATACAACTAGTGGAGTATTGTATCTTGCAAATTTTCATTCATACACGGTCGAGTCACATTATTTTAACCACCTCCTACATTTGACATCGGCAGCGCGTAGCCCATGAAGTACAGTACGTCACGTGTCATACTCTGACTTAGTGGGTAAATAAGGGGGGTAATTCCAAGTTGATCGCAGCAGGATTTTTTTTAGCAGTTGGGCAAAACCATGTGCACGGCAGGGGAGGCAGATATAACATGTGCAGAGAGAGTTAGATTTGGGTGTGGTGTGTTCAATCTGCAATCTAAATTGCAGTGTAAAAATAAAGCAGCCAGTATTTACCCTGCACAGAAACAAAATAACCCACCCAAATCTAACTCTCTCTGCAAATGTTATATCTGCCCCCCCCCCCCCCCTGCAGTGCACATGGTTTTGCCCAAGTGCTAAAAAATTTCCTGCTGCGATCAACTTGGAATTACCCCCAAGGTGTGCAATAGGCCATCTGCACACATATCACTCGTTGCTGTCATGGGTAAAGGGGGTGATTACTCAGAGTTGCAAAAAGGGATGATTATCGGCTTTTGGGCCAAGGTTGGCAGTATTTATGAAATAGCGCATGAAATAGTGCGGTTTGTGAACTGTTTGCGTGCTGCTGTGTTGAAGGTGTACTGTGATTGGGCAAATGGCACCATTGCGAATAACCAATGTGGAAACTGCGGAGCACCATGTGCCATTGATGTGACAGGTCGGCAACGTCTGCTATGAAGGTACGGGAGGGCAGACCAACATGCTACAGTGGAGCAGCTCACCATCAAAATGAACCTGGGGGCTACCAGATGTGTTTCTAAAACAACATGCAGTGAACCCTGGTGCGTATGGGGCTCCGAATCGGTTACCCTGGCAATCAGCTGGTGGTAATAATAATGTGACTTGACCATGTACATACTGTATACACATTTTTAAATCACATAGTTTTTATTGATAAATTTGCAAATAAGTTTACAACAGTTCTATATGAACAATATTAGTGGAAATATAAGCAATAAAGACATATAAAACTGTATGAGTGCGATGTAAATCAATCAAAAATAGAATACAGAGAACATGGGCAGGGCTGTTTCTAGCCAATTTGGCTCCCAGTGCGAGATTTAAAAATGCGCCCCTATGACATAAAAAAATGTGCCCCCCCACACACACACACACACCTAGGTAAAAAAAAAACTTGAGCGCACACCCGGCAAGGGGGCGTGACTTCATATAAATGGGTGTGGCCTCATTTAAATGGGCATGGCCTCGTCTGAAAAGACTACCTCACAATCCAGTTTTTGACCCTGCTCCAACAGATCACGACCACCACAGAAAAAAAAAATTCTACCATATTAAGCCCCACACAGTAATGCCCCCTGCACCATATTATGCCACACACCGCAATGCCCTTGATATATTAAATCCCCACACTACGGCAGGCAAGAGTCCCCATTTCACACATTACGGCAGGTGTCCCCATTTTACACATTGAGAGAGAGAGAGAGAGAGATAGAGAATACTTACAGAGGCGATTACCGCTCATCGGCCCGCCTCACCAGTCGCTCCTCGCGCCGGCCTTTCCCTCTTCCTAACTTGGATCCCCCTCTGTACTCCACTCGGGGGGGGGGGAGTTTTGCGGAGTGACGGGGCTGCGTCGTGACGTAACGACGCAACTGCGTCATTCCGTGAAACTCCGCCCCCCGAGCGGGTTACTCGGGGAGAAATAGGAGGGGGAAGCAGGGAGCCACAGTTAGTGAGCGACAGGCGCCCAGTGCGGTTGCACTGCTCGCCTGCCCCAAGAAACGGCCCTGAACATGGGAAAGAAAGCACAGGTGTTAATACTGTCTACAATGGACAGCTTTTATAAAGGGTGGAAAGGGGTAGAGTCAGGGACAAGAGACAATATGTGTAAAAGAGGGGAAGACACAACACAAAAGAGGTGTAAGGGGACCGAGCCCCAGCATCAGTCTTTAAAAAGTGGCTGACATGGGGGGGAGGGATAGGAACAAGGATAAACAAAAGGAGGATCAAAAGATATGTATGCCAATCTGAAATGGAAAAGCGGAAACGGGGAAGGGGGGGAAATGTTAGCCAGAAAGTAAAAAAGGAAGAAAAAAATGAAAAAGAGAAAGGGAAGGGTGAGCAGAGAGATATCTATAAGAAGAGAAGGTCAGGTTAAGAGGACAAGTACTGTAGCTATGTTTAGTATACGTTCAGGATCCTGGCTGTCGGGATCCTTGCAGCCATAATACCGACACCAGAATCTCAACAGCCATCAGAACACCGACGACGGAATCCTGAAAGGATCAGGATCCCGAAGGTAAGTATTAATGGCCACCTTAGGTTGAGGCTGCAGGAAGAGGGGTTAGGTTTGGGCACACTGCATGGGGTTAAGGTTTGGCTGCGGGGTGGGGGAGGTTAGGGTTAGGCTGCAGAGAGGGGGGTTAGGGTTAGACACCACCGGGGGAGTGCTAGGGTTAGGCACTAAAGGGGGAGGGTTAGAGTTAGGCTGTGGGAAAGGGGGGGGGGTAGGTTTAAGCACCAGCGGGGGGAGGTTAGGGTTAGGCACCAATAGGGGAGGTTAGGGTTAGGCTGTGGACAAGGAGGGTTTCTGGGTAGGGGAGGGAGGTTATGGCACCTAACGCACCCCTATCATCATTGCCACGATCGGGATGCTGGCGTCGGGATACTGGCTGCCGGTATCCCGACCGCCGGCTTTTCTTACTGAATCCCTATGTTTAACCTGGGACAAATTTTGAAGGTTATACCAAGGCTTTCAGACTGCCCGAATCTTGTCCACCCTGATGTTTTGGAGGCTGGTTATATATTCCATCTTAGACATGTCCCAGATCCTGCCCGTTAGATCCTGCTGAGGGGGTGGACAATATATACACATTTTGATTCCTCCGACACTTATGGTAGGAATAAAGTAATGGGATGTCTCACATAGGCAAACTTCAGGAAAGACATTTATGCGACTAATTTAGAACAGCACATCAGTGGAAACGCACATGGTAGAAGGCGTATCCTTTACACCTAGTATAAGTTAGGTACAAGTACTCATGCTACACAGCAAGGCGGGCATATCTGGAGATGCACACAGCTCTGCATATGTGCAGAAATGCACATTTCTCTATGTATCTTTTGTGCAATATACACTCTTGTATTTACAACATGGCAATAGTCTCTCAGTTAACTTCAAGTCACTAAGAACAGATATGATCCAGTGCCATCCTCACTCCTGACAAATAAGTGATCAGTTGGATGTCTAAACATATAAAGGAGCAGAACCAGTTATAACAGACCAATTGCTGACAACAAGCAAAAGCGAAAATGGTATTTGCTAATAATACCCAGATAAAGATGACTGCCACAGAAGTACAGACCAGAGGGACTGCCACAGCAGTATACTGTAGATCAGATGGACTTCCATAGGAGTACAGACCAGAGGGACTGCCACAGGAGTATAGATCAGATGGACTTGCACAGGAGTACAGACTAGAGGTACTGCCACAGGAGTATAGATCAGATGGACTTGCACAGGAGTACAGACTAGAGGTACTGCCACAGGAGTATAGATCAGATGGATTTGCACAGGAGTACAGACTAGAGGTACTGCCACAGGAGTATAGATCAGATGGACTTGCACAGGAGTACAGACTAGAGGTACTGCCACAGGAGTATAGATCAGATGGACTTGCACAGGAGTACAGACTAGCGGTACTGCCACAGGAGTATAGATCAGATGGACTTGCACAGGAGTACAGACTAGAGGTACTGCCACAGGAGTATAGATCAGATGGATTTGCACAGGAGTACAGACTAGAGGTACTGCCACAGGAGTATAGATCAGATGGACTTGCACAGGAGTACAGACTAGAGGTACTGCCACAGGAGTATAGATCAGATGGACTTGCACAGGAGTACAGACTAGCGGTACTGCCACAGGAGTATAGATCAGATGGACTTGCACAGGAGTACAGACTAGCGGTACTGCCACAGGAGTATAGATCAGATGGACTTGCACAGGAGTACAGACTAGAGGTACTGCCACAGGAGTATAGATCAGATGGACTTGCACAGGAGTACAGACTAGAGGTACTGCCACAGGAGTATAGATCAGATGGACTTGCACAGGAGTACAGACTAGAGGTACTGCCACAGGAGTATAAATCAGATGGACTTGCACAGGAGTACAGACTAGAGGTACTGCCACGGGGGTGGTCTTCTGTATACCGGCGGTCGGGCTCCCGGCGCTCAGTATACCGGCGCCGGGAGCCCGACCGCCGGCATACCGACACTTATTTTCCATCGTGGGGGTCCACGACCCCCATAGAGGGAGAATAAAATAGTGTGGCGCGCGTAGCGCGCCACCGTGCCCGTAGCGTGGCGAGCGCAGCGAGCCCGCAAGGGGCTCATTTGCGCTCGCCACACTGTCGGTCAGCCGGCGGTCGGGCTCCCGGCGCCGGTATGCTGGGCGCCGGGAGCCCGACCGCCGGCCAGCCGTAGTGAACCCCTGCCACGGGAGTATAAATCAGAGGAACTTTGCCCAGTTGTTTGTCATACTAAATATGACTGCAATAGAAGTCTAACCTACTGCAGAGTGACAAAGAGAAAAATAGTTTTTTTTTTGCACTACCTGCCACCCCTTCATTCTTCTTTCCACTTACTAGAAAATAAGTAGATGAATGATTTATAATGAAATCAAATATAACTTATGACTTCCCAGGAATACACAGATGTTGGTGTAGATATGTGATATATTCTTTATTTTTTTTTAGGAAAATACTGTACAGCCACCAAATGAAAAACGATAAAGGGCGAGATGTAATGGAGTCCAAGTTCACCCGACGCGCAGGATGCCGACTCAGACTTTTTTTTAAAGGGGTAGTCATTAACAAGGCACAACCATGATTGCACCTTCAAAAAAAATCAGCGTTTGGCCGGCATCCTGCACGTTGGGCAAACTCGGACTCCGCTACATCCAGCCAATGGAGCTAAAGCATAATAAATCACTAAATAACATATTAGACATAATTCAACAATGCATGAAACAAATGATAAAATAGAAGATTGCAATATGGAAAACTATGGGCCTCAGTAAAAAATAAACACATATATAATTTTAAAAATGAAACAGAATGCAAAATGATCATAAAAATCTATACGTAGCAAGGAAAAGATGTTTACATGTCAGGAAATGGTACTATACAAGATACCATGACAACAGTCATTTTTGATTGCAGTAGTACAGTACTATAAACGACAGTAGACAACAACATAGACAGATACACAGGGGGGTATCTAATTGGCTCCCAGTGCGAGCATTAAAAAAATGCGTGGTCATGGTCTCACTTAAATAGGCGTGGCCTTGATCCTGCAACAACAGACCTCAGCCACCTCTGGAAAAAAGAAACATTCCACTTTATCAAGCCCTACACAGTAATGCCACTTGCACCATATTTTGCCATACACCGCAATGCCCGTGATACATTATCCCCTACAGTAAAGCTTCTAATTACTTTTAAATTACCTGCTTGTTGCCAGGGGTTTCATGCGTTGGGTGTCAAACTAGTTGCCAGGGGTTTCACACGCTGGGTGTCATGCTTGATACCAGGAGTTTCACGCGCTGGGTGTCATGCTTGTTACCAGGATTTTCACACACTGGGTGTCATACTTGCTGCCAGGGGTTTCACATGCTCGGTGTCAGGCTCGTTTCCAAGGGTTTATGCTCTGGGATCCATGCTCGTTGCCAAGGGGAATGCTCGTTGCAAAGGGAATGCTCTTTTTCAAGAGGGTGTATATTCGCTGGCAGGCGATGCAACCGTGTGATTCTGCCAAACTCCCCCCCCCCCCCCCCCTTCCAAGCTGAGAACTAGGGAAGAGGGAGCACAATGGAGCCACAAAGTGCCGCGACAGGCACCCAGTGCGATCGCATGGCTCACCCGCCGCAAGAAACAGCACTGTATCCAATTAGCTGCAAGGAAACACTGGGATCAAAAAACTGAAGTTTTTCACGATTTTACCCAGTTTTTCCAATACTTTAAAAAAAAAAAAAATTGGGGGGGCTATCCTGTTAGGTTGTCTGAAAAAAAAAAGTTGTGTCCCGAGAACACAGATTCAGTGAAACCTGTGTGTTTTTGCCGGCCGCAGACCCTTTTCATCTGAGGCAGGTAAAATAAAATCCCTTTTAAGTTGCAGCACAATCTCTACCCAGAGAAGAGACCACCCAGACCGCCGGGCTCCATTTTTGAACAATCAGTTAGTAAACCTCGCTCACCACAACAGTCTATACCCTCACAGGGGGTAGTGCGGATGGGACTTTATGCATGCGCATGGTGGACAATTAGATGTATTTGCATATTACAAAATACTGTATGCTGCATGGCTGCATCTGTTTCTGTTCAAAAATGAGTCCCCATACCTAATTTTTTGTATAATGTATACTGCAAAAAATAAAAAAATGAACATGTACACCGTAAAATAACTTGCTTTTATATTAGCTTATTAGAAAAATAAAAAGGTACAATGTCATTGTACAATTATTTTCCCCTGTATTTCTTTCATGGATAATGACTTTTCAAATATAGGATATTTTATTTTATTGTATCACCGTTATTGTTTTTAACCAGACAGTATATTACACACATTATTTACATTATGAAACAAACACTTTGATTATTTTTTAGTTGCAAGTTTTTTATCATGTGGTTCTTTATTAAAAGTGTAAATATTACATTTTAGAGTAACAAATACCATTGCTGCCCCCTAGTGATTAGAAGTGGAACTATCATCTTTCAGTGATACTGTTTTAATAACATTTGTATTGATAATAGTAAGAAAACGACTTTATGTTTGTCTATATAGGTATGGTAATGAGCTAAGTAATAAAAAAGACAATATTAATTGATATGCACATTACCTGTGATCGTTATTTCTAATGATAATCTTGATTTGTGACTGTATCTGGTAAATTTGTGAGTTCTGTGTTTAACATATTGGGCCAGATGTACTAAGCTTGAAAAGTGATAAATATCACTGTGATAAAGCACCAGCCAGTCGGCTCCTAACTGTCATTTTTCAAACACAGCCTGTGACATGGCAGTTAGGAGCCTATTGGCTGGTGCTTTATCACAGTGATATTTATCACTTTTCAGGCTTAGTACATCTCCCCCATTATGTTCTCCTACCATAAATGTTGGCAAAAAATAAAGCACACATTTTTACCAAGTTATATTAGAAAATTGATGGAATGGAAACTATCGGAGGGATGTAATGGAGTCTGAGATCTCCGGCGTTTTTTTAAAGGGGCAATCACTTACAAGGTATGGTTTTGCCTTGCAAGTGTTTGCCCCTTTAAACAAATGTCTGAGATCGACCGGCACCCTGCACCTCTGGCGATCTCAGAATCCATTACATTCTGCCAACAGTCTATAAGAGAAACTCTCCAGAAGAGTTTAAATAAAAAATGTTGGTTGCCACTAAAAGAAACATTTTAGTGGCAACCCCCTGGTAAAAGCGCCAGCGTCAGTCAAGCCAGATGCAATCCATGACTGCACTGGCTTCACTGTGACTGGCAGTGACTTACTATTGGAAGTCCTACCTGCCAGATACCCGCAGGTTAGGCATTCCCATTGGGAGCTGTATCATCCCTCTGGGACTGCCAGACCAGGCTGTGATAAGCAGAGAGATGGATTCCTGTTGGAAGCCACTCCCTGCCTCATCGTCAGTCCTACCTGGCTTCTATGGGCTGCAGCTGATGCAGCCCATAGAAGCCAGGGCCATGCGTATGTGCACACAAGCCACTGCGCAGATCCCAGGGCCTGCCAGATCCATTTCACAGGTGCCAGGACCTGGATGGACGGGTACGGCAGCTTTCACCACTCTCTCTCCTACATGGGCGGCAGCAGCCTTCCTGCCCACCAAAGGTAGGAACCGGCGCTTATTATAATGTAACTTCCTACTGTCCTACTGGAGGAACTCTTTCCTCTTGAACTTTTTGGGTCTGTTGTAAATATTTATGGAAATAATTGTATTTATTTTGGTTCCTAAAGTCTGCTGATGTGCTGTCAGCAAATGAAAGTGTATTTTGTTTTGTAAGCATGTCACATGTTATAACAGTTTGCTAGGATGGAATAAAAAAAACATTTCTTTTGACCCTGGGCAATGGTAAATCACTGCAGCTGTGAAGCAGACTCTACTCTTTCCCCAAAGAAAAGGAATACACACAAGAAATGGAAAAAGCACTCAGCACAAGTGAATCTAGAAAAGCGTGTCACCTACAAGTAGCAAAAATACATGTCATTTATTCCCGTACACTGTGGACCATTCTCATTTCAGACATCTCCACCTTTCTTTAGGTCACATATATTGGCTGAATTTGAGCAAAGAGTAATGTCTATTAATTCATCACCCCAGCAGTTATTTCTATAACTGAAATGTCACTGTCCATTAACCATTATTTATATATCAATGCTATTCAGAGGAATCGATTGCAGGGATTACATAGTGACTGTCATTGTCTCAATTGACTTTATTGTCATCCTTCATCATTGTGGCCATTAAAATCTAAGGATGGTTAGTTATGCAACGCTCGGACTTGTTTCTATGTGAATTAAGGCACGGTCAGTGATCTATAAATTAATACTCAATGGTTATGTGCGTGCCAAGGTTTATGTGACACACTACTCCCTGAGGAAGGCCTGTTAAGGCTGAAACGCATTGGTGCATATAACAAACATCCATCAACACCAACCACTGACTGTTTACGCCAGCAGTCTCCACGCCAGCCAATGAGTTGAGCGGCCGGTAACTCAGCAAATGAACAGGGAACCAGCGCAATCTCGTGATAGCACGAGATTCCAGAAGTCAGTCCAGAAACTGGGGGCCCCCCAGGCAACTAACCGTGTGAGAAGAGACGCTCACCGGAACAACACGAGCGCCTGGTGAACGGAGGAAAACCAATCGCGGCTGATACCACAGACATCCAGGAAACACACATCCTGTACATCAAAGGGGTAAGCTCTGTGGAGACTGTAGGGTATGGAACGCAGGCCCTCCAGCACGGAGCCCACGCCACCCACCCCCCAAACCATCTCTAACACACGTTACTGGTAGAGTGAGGTCAGTTCAGAAGAGCTACACAGATTAATCACATAGCACTGACTGTTAGATAAAGTCTCACTATCAGTCATTACAATGTGTGGCTTAATCACTGGTGTGTTAGTTGGTAACAATTTCACCACAAGCCAGGAATTAACATTAACTAGGGTGCAATGCTCTAGAACCCCTTAGAGTCATACAGGTGAGTTATTAAACTTAAGAGAGAGGTACAAGTCCCAACAAATGTTTAGGTAGTGCAACATACAGTATATCCTTAACAGTGCTGTGTGCTGCACTGGGGAGAGAAGCGGCCTGCCTTCCCGCTTCCTGCCGCCGGCGCACATCAGCCCCATGTCTGCGCCCACCATGGAGGATGTGTAGCCACTTTGTGAGCGTACCATACCTAGCATTTTGTTATATTTCTAATAGAGATGAGCGGGTTCGGTACGTCGAGATCCGAACCCCCCCGAACTTCACGTGTTTTTCACGGGTCCAAGGCAGCCTCGGATCTTCCCGCCTTGCTCGGTTAACACGAACGAGGCCGAACTTCATCATCCCGCTGTCAGATCCTCGCGAGATTCATATTCCATATAAAGAGCCGCGCGTCGTCGCCATTTTTACTCGTGCATTGGAGATTGAGCGGAGAGGACGTGGCTACGTTCTCTGCCTGTAAAGCTCAATATCTGTGCTCTGTGTGCTGCAAATATCTGTGCTCAGTGTGCTGCATTGTGGTGACCACCAGTATATTATAGTAGTACAGTACAGTAGGCCATTGCTGTATTTTGCAGCTCCGTGTCAGACTCCGTTCTAGACAGTATCCTGATGATCAGTGCTCAATATCTGCTGCATTGTTGTGTGACCAGTATACTATATAGTAGTACAGTCAGAGGCGTAACTCTGGGAGGCAACGGAGTCATCTGCCACCGGGCTCCTGCTCTGAAGGGGGCACCTCTCCTCCCATTCTGTGACTTCATTGAATTAAGTTAATTGATACAGTAGCTGCCGCTGTCTTTTCAGTGGCCGAATTCCTCAGTGGTCCCTGCACCTTACAAATCACACCGTTTTTAGTATACTGAATATACACATTTTACAAGTGTCAGACCCAGGAATAGAAACCACGACCTATTACACTGGAAGCAGACACCTTACTGATGAAGCTATTTGCTCCGGTATAGTAAATATGAGAATTCTAACTATATGAAGTTACTTCTCTGACAAGTACACATAACTTCATATAGTAAGCATTCTCATGCTTCCTGCACAGGAGCAAATAGCTCCATCAGTAAAGTGTCTGCTGTCAGTGTAACAGGTCATGGGTTCTAATCTTGGGTATGACTGCTAAGTAATGTGTGATTTAAAATAAAAGACAATGAAATGTATATATATACTCCATACGCACACACACACATACATACATATAATTATCTAAATATAGGGGCGGGGGCACCAATATTTATCTTGCCTCCAGGCAACTGGGACCAACTTACGCCACTGAGTACAGTGCAGAATTTTGGTGACCACCAGTATATATAGTAGTACAGTACAGTAGGTCATTGCTGTATCTTGCAGCTCCGTGTCACTTCAAGTATCCATATCTGTGCTGCATTGTATGTGAGCAGTATAGTAGTACAGTGCAGCATTTTGGTGACCACCAGTATATATATAGTAGTACAGTACAGTAGGCCATTGCTGTATCTTGCAGCTCCGTGTCACTTCAAGTATCCATATCTGTGCTGCATTGTTGTGAGCAGTATAGTAGTACAGTGCAGCATTTTGTTGACCACCAGTATATAGTAGTATGGTACAGTAGGCCATTGCTGTATCTTGCAGCTCCGTGTCACTTCAAGTATCCATATCTGTGCTGCATTGTTTGTGAGCAGTACAGTAGTACAGTGCAGCATTTTGTTGACCACCAGTATATATATAGTAGTACAGTACAGTAGGCCATTGCTGTATCTTGCAGCTCTGTGTCACTTCAAGTATCCATATCTGTGCTGCATTGTATGTGAGCAGTACAGTAGTACAGTGCAGCATTTTGGTGACCACCAGTATATATATAGTAGTACAGTACAGTAGGCCATTGCTGTATCTTGCAGCTCCGTGTCACTTCAAGTATCCATATCTGTGCTGCATTGTTGTGAGCAGTATAGTAGTACAGTGCAGCATTTTGTTGACCACCAGTATATAGTAGTACGGTACAGTAGGCCATTGCTGTATCTTGCAGCTCCGTGTCACTTCAAGTATCCATATCTGTGCTGCATTGTTTGTGAGCAGTACAGTAGTACAGTGCTGCATTTTGGTGACCACCAGTATATATATAGTAGTATAGTACAGTAGGCCATTGCTGTATCTTGCGGCTCTGTGTCACTTCAAGTATTCATATCTGTGCTGCATTGTTGTGAGCAGTATAGTAGTACAGTGCAGCATTTATGGTGACCACCAGTATATATATATAGTAGTACAGTACAGTAGGCCATTGCTGTATCTTGCAGCTCCGTGTCACTTCAAGTATCCATATCTGTGCTGCATTGTTTGTGAGCAGTATAGAAGTACAGTGCAGAATTTTGGTGACCACCAGTATATATATATAGTAGTACAGTACAGTAGGCCATTGCTGTATCTTGCAGATCCGTGTCACTTCAAGTATCCATATCTGTGCTGCATTGTTTGTGAGCAGTACAGTAGTACAGTGCAGCATTTTGGTGACCACCAGTATATATATACAGTAGTACAGTACAGTAGACCATTGCTGTATCTTGCAGCTCCATGTCAATTCAAGTATCCATATCTGTGCTGTATTGTTGTGAGCAGTATAGTAGTACAGTGCAGCATTTATGGTGACCACCAGTATATATATAGTAGTACAGTACAGTAGGCCATTGCTGTATCTTGCAGCTCCGTGTCACTTCAAGTATCCATATCTGTGCTGCATTGTTTGTGAGCAGTATGGTAGTACAGTGCAGCATTTTGGTGACCACCAGTATATATATAGTAGTACAGTACAGTAGGCCATTGCTGTATCTTGCAGCTCCATGTCACTTCAAGTATCCATATCTGTGCTGCATTGTTGTGAGCAGTACAGTAGTTCAGTGCAGTATTTTGGTGACCACAAGTATATAGTAGTACAGTACAGTAGGCCATTGCTGTATCTTGCAGCTCCGTGTCACTACAAGTATCCATATCTGTGCTGCATTGTTGTGATCAGTATATAGTAGTACAGTGCAGCATTTTGGTGACCACCATTATATATATATATAGTAGTACAGTACAGTAGGCCATTGCTGTATCTTGCAGCTCCATGTCACTTCAAGTATCCATTTCTGTGCTGCATTGTTTGTGAGCAGTATAGTAGTACAGTGCAGCATTTATGGTGACCACCAGTATATATATAGTAGTACAGTACAGTAGGCCATTGCTGTATCTTGCAGCTCCGTGTCACTTCAAGTATCCATATCTGTGCTGCATTGTTTGTGAGCAGTACAGTAGTACAGTGCAGCATTTTGGTAACCACCAGTATATATATAGTAGTACAGTACAGTAGGCCATTGCTGTATCTTGCAGCTCCATGTCACTTCAAGTATCCATATCTGTGCTGCATTGTTTGTGAGCAGTATAGTAGTACAGTGCAGAATTTTGGTGACCACCAGTATATATATAGTAGTGCAGTACAGTAAGCCATTGCTGTAACTTGCAGTTCCGTGTCACTTCAAGTATCCATATCTGTGCTGCATTGTTGTGAGCAGTATAGTAGTACAGTGCAGCATTTTGGTGACCACCAGTATATAGTAGTACAGTACAGTAGGCCATTGCTGTATATTGCAGCTCCGTGTCACTTCAAGTATCCATATCTGTGCTGTATTGTTTGTGAGCAGTATAGTAGTACAGTGCAGCATTTTGATGACCACCAGTATATATATATATATAATAGTACAGTACAGTAGGCCATTGCTGTATCTTGCAGCTCCGTGTCACTTCAAGTATCCATATCTGTGCTGCATTGTTTGTGAGCAGTACAGTAGTACAGTGCAGCATTTTGGTGACCACCAGTATATATATAGTAGTACAGTACAGTAGGCCATTGCTGTATCTTGCAGCTCCGTGTCACTTCAAGTATTCATATCTGTGCTGCATTTTTGTATGCAGTATAGTAGTACAGTGCAGCATTTTGGTGACCACCAGTATATATATAGTAGTACAGTACAGTAGGCCATTGCTGTATCTTGCAGCTCCATGTCACTTCAAGTATCCATATCTGTGCTGCATTGTTTGTGAGCAGTATAGTAGTACAGTGCAGAATTTTGGTGACCACCAGTATATATATAGTAGTATAGTACAGTAGGCCATTGCTGTATCTTGCAGCTCTGTGTCACTTCAAGTATCCATATCTGTGCTGCATTGTTGTGAGCAGTATAGTAGTACAGTGCAGCATTTTGGTGACCACCAGTATATAGTAGTACAGTAGGCCATTGCTGTATCTTGCAGCTCCGTGTCACTTCAAGTATCCATATCTGTGCTGCATTGTTTGTGAGCAGTGTCGTAGTACAGTGCAGCATTTTGATGACCACCAGTATATATATAGTAGTACAGTACAGTAGGCCATTGCTGTATCTTGCAGCTCCATGTCACTTCAAGTATCCATATCTGTGCTGCATTGTTTGTGAGCAGTATAGTAGTACAGTGCAGCATTTTGGTGACCATCAGTATATATATATAGTAGTACAGTACAGTAGGCCATTGCTGTATCTTGCAGCTCCATGTCACTTCAAGTATACATATCTGTGCTGCATTGTTGTGAGCAGTATAGTAGTACAGTGCAGCAGCATTTTGGTGACCACCAGTATATACTAGTACAGTACAGTAGGCCATTGCTGTATCTTGCAGCTCTGTGTCACTTCAAGTATCCATATCTGTGCTGCATTGTTTGTGAGCAGTATAGTAGTACAGTGCAGCATTTTTGTGACCACCACTATATATATAGTAGTACAGCACAGTAGGCCATTGCTGTATCTTGCAGCTCCGTGTCACTACAAGTATCCATATCTGTGCTGCATTGTTGTGAGCAGTATATAGTAGTACAGTGCAGCATTTTGGTGACCACCAGTATATATATAGCAGTACAGTACAGTTGGCCATTGCTGTATCTTGCAGCTTCATGTCACTTCAAGTATCCATATCTGTGCTGCATTGTTGTGAGCAGTATAGTAGTACAGTGCAGCATTTTGTTGACCACCAGTATATATATATATAGTAGTACAGTACAGTAGGCAATTGCTGTATCTTGCAGCTCCGTGTCACTTCAAGTATCCATATCTGTGCTGCATTGTTGTGAGCAGTATATAGTAGTACAGTGCAGCATTTTGGTGACCACCAGTATATATAGTAGTACAGTACACTAGGCCATTGCTGAATCTTGCTGCTCTGTGTCACTTCTAGTATCCTGATCAGTGATTAATATCTATGCTCAGTGTCAGTGCTGCATTGTGGTGACCATTATACTACAGTACAATAGTCCAGTGCTGTTCTCGCTGCTTAGTGTCAGTTCTCCGTAGTATCATCAGTGCTCAGTATAATCAGTGATCAGTATAATCAGTGCTCAGTATAATCAGTGATCAGTATAATCAGTTCTCAGTATAATCAGTGCGCTGTTAGTCGTGCGCCCGTTTTCCGCCATTAGTGCATTGGGATTTAGACAATTGATGAAGTTATTGTGTCCCCGGTACAAAATCCCATCTAGATTCCACTTCACTAGGCAGGCGATAGCGAGATTTTACCAATTAATATCAGTGATTTATAATTAATTATTAATTACAGTGATCTTGCCAAATGATTCCAGTGATTTTGTCATTTTCTTCCAGTGATTTGGACCAATAATACCATTGATTAGAATTAATAATTCCAGTGATTTTGTCATTTTCTTCCAGTGATTTGGACCAAAAATACCATTGATTAGAACAAATAATTCCTGTGATATTGAGGTGTTTGTGTCGCTTAGCTTAGCCGTCCAGCGACCACAGTGCACCTCTTTTTCTCTTTTCTTTGCATCATGTGCTGTTTGGGGACTATTTTTTTAAGTGCCATCCTGTCTGACACTGCAGTGCCACTCCTAGATGGGCCAGGTGTTTGTGCCGCCCTCTTGGGTCGCTTAGCTTAGTCATCCAGCGACCTCGGTGCAGATTTTAGGACTAAAAATAATATTGTGAGGTGTTCAGAATAGACTGGAAATTAGTGGAAATTATGGTTATTGAGGTTAATAATACTATAGGATCAAAATTACCCCAAAATTCTATGATTTAAGCTGTTTTTGAGGGGTTTTTGAAAAAAAACACCCGAATCCAAAACACACCCGAATCCGACAAAAAATTTCCAGGAAGGTTTTGCCAAAACGCGTCCGAATCCAAAACACGGCCGCGGAACCGAATCCAAAACCAAAACACAAAACCCGAAAAATTTCCGGTGCACAGCTCTAATTTCTAAGGAGGGGGGCTGGACACACAGCTGCAATGACTATATCACATCATATGAGCTTATTTGAGCAGTGTGTGGATAATTCAGCTTTCCATAAGTTCATCTTAAAGGGCCCTACACACTGGCCGATCCGCCGCCGAGCTGCCCGATGGCGGATACGGCCGACGAGCGACCTGGCGGCGGGGGGGAGGGCAGTGATGGGGGGAGTGAAGTTTCTTCACTCCCCCCCCGTCACGCGGCTCCATTGAAGTGCAGGCAAATATGGACGAGATCGTCCATATTGGCCTGCATGCACAGCCGACGAGGGACCAGCGATGAACGAGCGCGGGGCCGCGCATCATTCATCGCTGGAGCCTCCACACTGAAAGATATGAACGAGTTCTCGTTCATTTATGAACGAGATCGTTCATATCTTTCAAACAAATCGGCCAGTGTGTAGGGCCTATTAGTTTCCCATTCTCTTAGCGCACCACAAATCTGGTGACAAGCTTATAAAATTTTTTTTAAAAAAGCAACATTTTCTAGTTAGTTAGAATAGTCTGGAAAAAAGTGGATGAAGTACAAAGGAGCACCAGCAGCTTCCAGCAGGGTAGGCAAGTACAGTATGTTCTGTAGCCCTGTTGGCTATTACTATTCTGGTAATTGGGCCTACTTCAGACCTGATCGTAGCAGCAAATTTGTTAGCAGATGGGCAAAACCATGTGCACTGCAGGGGAAGGGGGGGGGGGGGGCGGAGGCAGATATAACATGTGCAGAGAGAGTTAGATTTGGGTGGGGTGTGTTAAAACTGAAATCTAAATTGCAGTGTAAAAATAAAGTATCCAGTATTTACCCTGCACAGAAACAAAATAACCCACCCAAATCTAACTCTCTGCACATGTTATATCTGCCCCACCTACAGAGCACATGGTTTTGCCCAACTGCTAACAAATTTGCTGCTGCGATCAACTCTGTATTACCCCCATTATTATATAATGCAGACCCAATTTTATAGTACAGAATCCATTATTATAAGGATACAAACCATGACCTCTTTCTATACAGAGCCTACTCTGATGACCATTATATACAAGGAATATAGAGAAAAAGATACAGATATGCTGCAGTGGGGAATTATTAGAGGAGGGTCATCCACCACCCGACAGCGATGCATAGGAAATAAAGAAATAAAATCCACGTCTGTGCACTGTAAAACTATTCATACATTAAATGGATTCAGGTCATTCGTAACATTGTAACAATTCATATATAAGGTACAGTACTGAACTTAAATCAATCAAATCCTGAGTTATTGGTCCTGGAAAGTCCATATAATGTCTTACCACTGCATAGGTGCAGGCAGAGCAGCTACTATGGGGCCCAGAGCTGTGAGAGGCCACCTTCTGTCAAAATTTACATATACATTTTTCACCATTGGGTGGTACATAGGGGCCCTTACAAACTTTTGCTTGTGGCCTACAATATATCTAGTTACGCCCCTGGACCTGCTCATTGTAATGTGGTATGAAATTAACTGGAGGGCATTATAATGTTACATAATATGAATTGGGGCACTGTAATGTGGCACGCTAGGAAGTGGAGGTGCTATAATGTGGCATAATATGAACTGGGGACACTATGGGGTCTATTCATAAAGCAATGAAAAGAGTGGCTAAACAGACCAGTGGAGAAGTTGCCCATGGCAACCAATCAGCATCTCCCTTACATTTTATAGAATGTACTTGATAAAGGCTTCCTCCAAAGCTAATTGGCTGCTATAGGCAACTTCTCCACTGGTTTTTTTCTCTACTCTTTTCACTGCTTCATGAAGAGACCCCTATATGTCATAATGTGAATTGGGGCTACTTTGTTGAATAATATGACATAATACGAACTAGGGCACTACTACGGTTCAGAAAATGAACTAGGGAACTATTATGGGACCTCTAGAGAGGTGTCTCTTTAGAAGTATAGGGACAGGGTCCCCTTCAAAATGATGCAAAGGGGTCCACAAAGTCCTGGATACTCCCCTGGTGGTCCAGCTATATCCCCGAACATTCTTGGTCATGTGCCCTTAAGTAACCGATTCCAATATTTCTTATGATGACCCTGTCTATGAGTGATAACAATTTGCTAACTTGCATACTATACAATATTATTATTAGCATTTATTTATATGGCATCACAAGGGTTCCTAACGAAGTACATATACAAATTAGCAAAACAAGAAAACAATGACTTAGGCTGGGGCCACACATAGCGGCCAGGCGGGTCCCGTTCAGCGGGACCCGCTTGGCCGCAAGGAGAATGCACATGGGCGTCTATGCAGGCGCCTATACATGTGGGCCAGCTCCACTGCCACCGGATCCAACCGCAGCATGCTGCGGTTGGGCCGGTCGGCAGGACAACGGGATTTCAGTGTGAACACATACATTTCAATGAACGTGTTCACACAGTGCGGCTGTGCCGCATTGTGTTCTATGAATGCCCGTGTGTCACTGGCCGGATCCTGTTCTGCGGCATCCCGCAGAACAGGATCCGTGTGCAGACAGAACATACCGTAGTGTATAAATATTACACTATGGTATGGCCTGCAGCATCACAGTAATTGTATGAAATACCGTATTACACTGTGGTACAGCCTGCAGTGTCACAATATTTGTATGAATATTACACTGCTGTACGGCCTGCAGTGTCACAATATTTGTATTTGTATGAATATTACTGTGGTAAAACCTACAGTGTCACAATACTACCAGTAATACATATAAAATGTGTATTTATCACAGGTAATATTAGTTACCAGTGACCATCATTTTTATTAGAAATGTGCGTCGACCCCCCCCCCCCCCATTTTGGTTTTGGTTTTGGATCTCCTTCGTGTTTTAAATCTGTACTGGTTTTGCCTAAACCACTCTTGAGTGTTTCGATTTTGGTTTTTGGGATTGTATTTTTTTTTTTTATCAGAAAAACAGCTAAAAATCACAGAATTTGGGCAAGTTTTTGTTTCTACAGTATTTATTAACCTTAATAACATTAATTTCCAGCCATTTCCATTCAAGTTTGACCACCTCACAATATTGCTTTCATCCAGTTAAGGCCAAAAGGTTGCACCGAGATAGCTGGTTGAATAAGCTAAGCGACAGCAATGGGTGGCACAAACATGTGGCACGTAAACTGTCAACATTGCACATTTAGTAAGCAGAATGGCTCAGCAGGGGCAGACATGGTGGCAGTTTAATAAACTATGAAAATATTTGTCATTTACACATGAAGACAGTCAGCAATGCTCCAAACAGCGCATAATGCAAAGCAAAGAGGTGCAAGATGGAATTGTCCAAACCCTTATGTTGTAAAAATTAAACAGGACATACACAGTTTAACAAACCAATCACTTCAGCAACAGGAACTGCCACTTGTGGCTGAAATGATTGGTTTGTTTTGACCCCCGCTAAACAAGCAACTAATGGGCAGCGAACATTGGTGGTCATTCCTAGTTGTTCGCTCGTTGCCGATTTTCGCTATGCTGCGATTTGCTGCTAAATGCGCATCCGCATGGTACGCAGAGCGCATGCGCTAAGTTATTTAACACAAAACTTAGCAGTTTTGCTGGTGTTCGTATGACGCTTTTCAGTCGCACTGCTGATCGGTAAATGATTGACAGGAAAGGGGCGTTTCTGGGAGGTAACTGAGCGTTTTCCGGGAGTGTGCTAAAAAACGCAGGCGTGTCAGGGAAAAACGCGGGAGTGTCTGGAGAAATGGGGGAGTGGCTGGCCGAACGCAGGGCGTGTTTGTGACGTCAAACCAGGAACTAAACGGACTGAGCTGATCGCAATCTAGGAGTAGGTCTGGAGCTACTCAGAAACTGCAAAGAATTATTTAGTAGCAATTCTGCTAATCTTTCGTTCGCTATTCTGCTAAGCTAAGATACACTCCCAGAGGGCGGCGGCCTAGTGTGTGCAATGCTGCTAAAAGCAGCTAGCGAGCGAACAATTTGGAATGAGGGCCATTGCTGGCAATGTTCTTTCTCTACAAAAAACTGGATCTACATAGACAAGACGTGGTTGGCATCATCATCAAATTCCTCACCCCCCATCAGTGTGTACATCATTTTCTTCAGATATTATTAATTTGTCCCTGCTGAAATCCACCATTACAGGTACTTTCGTATTTTGTGACATTATTGCCGGTAAAGGTCTGCTTCAAGAAATTTGTAATTCATTTTGATAAACATCATCTTTTCCACATTTTGGGGAAGTAACCTCCTACTCTGCTCGCTGACAATGTTCCCACCTGCACTGAAAACTCTTACTGAGTACACACTGGAGGGTGAGCAACTTAAGTTAAACAAAGCCAGTTTGTGCAAGGGCCTCCAAGTTGTCTCTTTTTTCTGCCAGAAGTGAAACAGACTGTCTGACATGCTATTTGGATCACTAAAATAATCTTCATTCAGGGAATATTACACTGCAGTATGGCCTGCAGCATCACAGTACCGTATATACTAGAGTATAAGCCAACTTTTTCAGCACTTTTTTTTGTGCTGAAAAAGCCACCTCGGCTTATACTCGAGTCAGCGTTAGGAGGGGCACGGAGAGCACAGCGCGCGGCTCTCCTGTGTCCCTCCTGCATCTCCGGCGGCAGCGGCGTCTGTGTGGTAAAGGAAGTGCACGAACCGGCACTGCCTTTAACACACGCCGCTGCTGCCGGAGACGCAGGAGGGACACAGGAGTGCCGCGCGCTGCGCTCTCTGTGTCCCTCCTTCAGAAGACAGCGCGGGATCGACGGAGGGTAAGTATCTAGCACTGTGGGGCATATCTGGCACACCTGGCACTGTGTGGCATATCTGGCACACCTGGCACTGTGGGGCATATCTGGTACACCTGGCACTGTGGGGCATATCTGGCACTGTGGGGCACATCTGGCACTGTGGGGCATATCTGGCACATCTGGCACTGTAGGGCATATCTGGCACTGTGGAGCATATCTGGCACATCTGGCATTGTGGGGCATATCTGGCACTGTGGGGCATATCTGGCACATCTGGCACTGTGGGGCATATCTGGCACTGTGGGGCATATCTGGCACATCTGGCACTGTGGGGCATATCTGGCACATCTGACACTGTGGGGCATATCTGGCACTGTGGGGCATATCTGGCACTATGAGGTCTGTGTACGGGTAGAGCTGCATTTCCCACCCTAGGCTTATACTCGAGTCAATAAGTTTTCCCAGGTTTTTGTGGTAAAATTAGGTGCCTCGACTTATACTCGAGTATATACGGTAATTGTAGGAAATTTTACACTGCTTTATGGTCTGCAGTGTCACAGTAATTGTATAAATATTACACTGAGATACAGCCTGCAGCATCACAATACTTGTATGAATATTACACTGCGGTATGACCTACGGTGTAACAATCCTTATATGAAATTGGGGTTCTACCTGCAGCTTCACAATAACTGTATGGATATTATACTGTGGTACAGCCTACAGTGTCACAATACTTGTATGAAATTGGGGTACAGCCTGCAGTGTCACAATACTTGTATGAATATTACACGGTAGTCTGACCTTCGGTGTCACAATCCTTATATGAAATTGGGTTCTACCTGCAGCGTCACAACACTTGCATGAATATTACACTGCAGTCCGGCCTACAATGTCACAATGGGTGTAATTCCAAGTTGATCGCAGCAGGAATTTTGTTAGCAGTTGGGCAAAACCATGTGCACTGCAGGGGAGGCAGATATAACTTGTGCAGAAAGAGTTAGATTTGGGTGGGTTATTTTATTTCTGAGCAGGGTAAATACTGGCTGCTTTATTTTTACACTGCAAATTAGATTGCAGATTGAACACACCACACCCAAATCTAACTCTCTCTGCACATGTTAAATCTGCCTCCCCTGCAGTGCACATGGTTTTGCCCAACTGCTAACAAAATTCCTGCTGCGATCAACTTGGAATTACCCCCATTATGTGTATGAATATTAAGCTGCAGTATGACCCGCAGAGTCACAATACTTGTATACATTTTACACTGCGGTTCAACCTACAGTTGCACAATACTTGTATGAAACTGGGTTACGACCTACAGCGTCACAATACATGAATGAATATTACACTGGGGTACGGTCTGCAGGTTCACATTACCTGTATAAATATTACACTATAGTATGGCCTGCAGCGTCACAGTAATTGTATGAAATATTACACTGCCGAAAGCCTGCAATGTCACAATACTTGTATGAATAGTACACTGCTGTACAGCCTGCAGTGTCACAAGATTTGTATGAATATTATACTGCGGTACAACTAACGATGTTACAATACTTGTATGAAATTGAGGTACGAACTGCAGCTTCACAATATGTGTACGAATATCAAGCTGCGGTATGACCTGCAGCATCACAATACATGTATAAATATTAAGATGCAGTATAACCTGCAGCATCGCAATATGTGTATGAATAATATTACACTGCGGTGTGGCCTGCAGCATCACAATACATGCACTGAAACTGGAGGGAGGTAGGTTCGGGGAAATTTGAGGAAAAATTGTTTCATAGATAGAGTAGTGGACAAGTGGAATAGCCTCCCATCAGAGGTGGTAGAGACTAAGAAAGTAGAGCAGTTTAAGCATGCATGGGCTAAACATCAGCATATCCTTACAAAGAAATAAGATAATGTGACGGCAGATAAATACATTGCTCAAAAAAATTAAAGGGAACACTAAAATAACACATCCTAGATCTGAATGAATGAAATATTCTTATTAAATACTTTGTTCTTTACATAGTTGAATGTGCTGACAACAAAATCACACAAAAATTATCAATGGAAATCAAATTTATTAACCCATATCGGTCTGGATTTGGAGTCACACTCAAAATTAAAGTAGAAAAACACACTACAGGCTGATCCAACTTTGATGTAATGTCCTTAAAACAAGTCAAAATGAGGCTCAGTAGTGTGTGTGGCCTCCACGTGCCTGTATGATCTCCCTACAACGCCTGGGCATGCTCCTGATGAGGTGGCGGATGGTCTCCTGAGGGATCTCCTCCCAGACCTGGACTAAAGCATCCGCCAACTCCTGGACAGTCTGTGGTGCAATGTGGCGTTGGTGGACGGAGCGAGACATGATGTCCCAGATGTGCTCAATTGGATTTAGGTCTGGGGAACGGGCGGGCCAGTCCATAGCATCAATGCCTTCGTCTTGCAGGAACTGCTGACACACTCCAGCCACATGAGGTCTAGCATTGTCTTGCATTAGGAGGAACCCAGGGCCAACCGCACCAGCATGTGGTCTCACAAGGGGTCTGAGGATCTCATCTCGGTACCTAATGGCAGTCAGGCTACCTCTGGCGAGCACATAGAGAGCTGTGCGGCCCCCCAAAGAAATGCCACCCCACACCATTACTGACCCACTGCCAAACCGGTCATGCTGGAGGATGTTGCAGGCAGCAGAACGTTCTCCTTGGCGTCTCCAGACTCTGTCACGTCTGTCACATGTGCTCAGTGAGAACCTGCATTCATCTGTGAAGAGCACAGGGCGCCAGTGGCGAATTTGCCAATCTTGGTGTTCTCTGGCAAATGCCAAACGTCCTGCACGGTGTTGGGCTGTAAGCACAACCCCCACCTGTGGACGTTGGGCCCTCATACCACCCTCATGGAGTCTGTTTCTGATCATTTGAGTAGACACATGCACATTTGTGGCTTGCTGGAGGTCATTTTGCAGGGTTCTGGCAGTGCTCCTCCTGTTCCTCCTTGCACAAAGGCGGAGGTAGCGGTCCTGCTGCTGGGTTGTTGCCCTCCTACGGCCTCCTCCACATCTCCTGATGTACTGGCCTGTCTCCTGGTAGCGCCTCCATGCTCTGGACACTACGCCGACAGACACAGCAAACCTTCTTGCCACAGCTCGCATTGATGTGCCATCCTGGATGAGCTGCACTACCTGAGCCACTTGTGTGGGTTGTAGACTCCATCTCATGCTACCACTAGAGTGAAAGCACCGCCAGCTTTCAAAGTGACCAAAACATCAGCCAGAAAGCATAGGAGCTGAGAAGTGGTCTGTGGTCACCACCTGCAGAACAACTCCTTTATTGGGGCTGTCTTGCTAATTGCCTATAATTCCCACCTGTTGTCTATTCCATTTGCACAACAGCATGTGAAATTGATTGTAAATCAGTATTGCTTCCTAAGTGGACAGTTTGATTTCACAGAAGTGTGATTGACTTGGAGTTACATAGTGTTGTTTAAGTGTTCCCTTTATTTTTTTGAGCAGTGTATATATGCCATCACATGCTATGTTTCTATGAATATTAAATTGCAGAACAGCCTACAGTGTCATAATACTTGTATCAGATCAGATTGAGGAGGCAGAGCGGCAGACAGGAGAAGCGCGCGCTGCGCTCTCCACACACCAACGGTGAGCTCTTCTATGGGGGCATATCTGGCATTGTGGGCACATAGCTCAGTGGGGGCATATCTGGCACTGTGGGGTTATATGTGGCACTGGGGGCATATCTGGCTCTGCGGGCACATGGCACTGTGGGGGCATATCTGGCACTGTGGGGGCATATCTGTAATCTGGTGCTGTGGGGGCATATCTGTATCTGGCACTGTGGGGGCATATCTGGCACTGTGGGCACATGGCACTGTGGGCACATGGCACTGTGGGGGCATATCTGGCACTGTGGGGTCATATGTGGCACTGTGGGGTCATATGTGGCACTGGGGCATATCTGGCTCTGCTGGCACATGGCACTGTGGGGGCATATCTGGCACTGTGGGGGCATATCTGTAATCTGGCGCTGTGGGGGCATATCTGTAATCTGGCACTGTGGGGGCATATCTGGCACTGTGGGGTCATATGTGGCACTAGGGGCATATCTGGCTCTGCCGGCACATGGCACTGTGGGGGCATATATGGCACTGTGGGGGCATATCTGTAATCTGGCGCTGTGGGGGCATATCTGTATCTGGCACTGTGGGGGCATATCTGGCACTGTGGGCACATGGCACTGTGAGGGCATATCTGGCACTGTGGGCACATGGCACTGTGGGCACATGGCACTGTGGGGGCATATCTGGCACTGTGGGGACATATCTGTAATCTGGCACTGTGGGGGCATATCTGGCACTGTGGGCACATGGCACTGTGGGGGCATATCTGTATCTGGCACTGTGGGGGCATATCTGGCACTGTGGGCACATGGCACTGTGGGGGCATGTGTATCTGGCACTGTGGGGGCATATCTGGCACTGTGGGCACATGGCACTGTGGGGGCATATCTGTATCTGGCACTGTGGGGGCATATCTATCTGGCACTGTGGGCACATGGCACTGTGGGGGCATGTGTATCTGGCACTGTGGGAGCATATGTGTTTGAGGTTTTTACCTGTGGGGGCCAATGTGTTATTTCGTGTGAGGCAGTCATTACACTCTGCTCAGCAAGGCTACGTCCCTTTTTTAAGTTATACCACGCCCACTTTTTGTTATACCACGCCCACTTTCGTTATGCCACGCCCCTATTTTTGCGCGCGTGCCCAAGGTGCGCGCTATTATTCCTCCTGGATAGATCACAAAAGCTTTTTAGCTTTCACAGTAGATCACCGACTCCAAAAGTCTGGCCGCCCCTGGCATACAGCATCATAATACTTGTATGAATAATACACTGCGGTACGTACTTCAGTGTCACAATCCTTATATTAAATGGGGGTTCTACCTGCAGCTTCACAATAAGTGTATGAATATTATACTGTGGTACGGCCTGCAGCATCACAATACTTGTATGAATATTACACTGCGGTATGACCTACAGTGTCACAATACGTGCATGAATATTAAGATGCGGTATGACCTGCAACGTCACAATACTTGTATAAATTTTACACTGTGATTCAACCTATATTGGCACAATACTTGTATTAAATTAGGGTACAAGCTACAGTATCACAATACGTGTATGAATATTAAGCTGCGGTATGACCTGCAGAGTCACAATACTTGTATGAATATTATACTTTGGTTGGATCTACAGTGTCACAATACTTGTATGAAATTGGGGTACTACCTACTGCGTCACAATACATGTATGAATATTACATTGGGGTACGGTCTGCAGCGTCACATTACTTGTATAAATATTACACTACAGTATGGCCTGCAGCGTCACAGTAATTGTATGAAATATTACACTGCGGTGAAACTTACAGTGTCACAATACTTGTATGAAATTGGGGTACGAACTACAGCATCGCAATATGTGTATGAATATTAAGCTGCGGTACGACCTACAGCGTCACAATACGTGTATAAATATTAAGCTGTGGTATGACCTGCAGAGTCACAATACTTGTATGACTACTACACTGTGGATCGACCTACAGTATCACAATACTTGTATGAAATTGGGGTACGACCTACAACGTCATAATACATGTATGAATATTATACTGTTGTACGACCTACAGCGTCACAATACTTGTCTGAAAATTACACTGCTGTACGTGTCAAAATACTTGTATGAAACTAAGGTTTGTCCTGCAGCAATACAATACTTGTATGAATAGTAACCTGTGGTACAACCTGCAGCATCACAGTACTTATATGAATACTGCAGTAGGATTCAGCACAAAAAACAAACAAAAATTGTTAAAACTTTTTTTTTATCTTTTTTTTTTTTTACAGAGCCCCGACGCAGACACAGCAGAGCCCCTGGATGGACACAGCAGCTCCTGGAGGACACAGTATCCCTTGGATGGACACAGCAGCCCCTGAATGGACACAGCACTCCTGGACGGACACGTCAGCCCCTGGAGGACAATACAGCACCCCTGGATGGACACAGCACCCCTGGACGAACTGCACTATAGAATCTCCACAGTCGGAGTAAAGTTGCCCACCGATCACCAGGACCTTTATACAATCCAAAATCCCCGAGAATCCAACAGCGGGAGGATGATGTTTTGCCTCATTTTGGGATCCCAGTCAGACGGGAAACCCTGAGCCGGGTCCGGTACTCTGAGAACCGGACCTGCTCATCTCTAAATTTTATGCATTTTTCATTTTTTATCTTTACCTATAGAAGATATAGAATTGGACATTTGTGCAGCATAAATATATGCATTTTTGTAATGTGAATGCATATTAAAATGCCAATCTGGATTATGGGTCTGTATGGGCTAGTTAAAAATTGGTGTGGATCTACAGTAAAAAGACAGTCAATAGGTCGACCCCAAATGGTCTACATGCCAAAGGTCGACAGGGTCAAAAGGTCGACAGGGAACGCGGGCCCCTCTTAGCTCTGGGCCCCATAGCAGATGCACTCCCTGCATCTACGCCCTTGGCTTTGACAGTATTAGTAATAAATGTAAACTTTCTGATAGTCGCATCTGTGTTCAGGTATACTTCACTTACAATTATGAGAACACAACCTTACTGTAAGCTTCCTGGACCCACTAAAGGTGTAGAGGAGTGCTCTTTCTTACATTCTAATGCCCCTTGTAAGACCGTACAGTATAATGGCCCTCATTCCGAGTCGTTCGCTCTGTATTTTTCATCGCATCACAGTGAAATTCCGCTTAGTGCGCATACGCAATATTCGCACTGCGACTGCGCCAAGTATCTTTGCTATGAAGATAGTATTTTTACTCACGGCTTTTTCATCGCTCCGGCGATCGTAATGTGATTGACAGGAAATGGGTGTTACTGGGCGGAAACAGGCCGTTTTATGGGAGTGTGGCTGAAAACGCTACCGTTTCCGGAAAAAACGCAGGAGTGGCCGGAGAAACGGGGGAGTGTCTGGGCGAACGCTGGGTGTGTTTGTGACGTCAAACCAGGAACGACAAGCACTGAACTGATCGCACAGGCAGAGTAAGTCTGGAGCTACTCTAAAACTGCTAAGTAGTTTGTGAGCGCAATATTGCGAATACATCGGTCGCAATTTTAAGATGCTAAGATACACTCCCAGTAGGCGGCGGCTTAGCGTGTGTAACTCTGCTAAATTCGCCTTGCGACCGATCAACTCGGAATGAGGGCCCATGTTTCTGAAATCAAGCCAAATATGGGATTTTTGTGATGTCATCAGCGGCGGCTCCTACATTGGTAGAGGAGGAGTGCTGCCGCTGGCCACGCTGCCGGGTCCCTTCTCCATAGTCCCTGTCACCGGGTCACTTCCGTGGGTCCTTGCTCTCTTCCCCCTGGGTCTCAGCATCTGTATAATATAGGACCAGCGCATGCGCAGTATGCACATGCATAAACCCAGACTTCTATGGACTGCATCGGCTGCAGCCCATAAAAGCCGGCTAGGGTGGACAAGACAGGGAGCCGGTTTACCTTAGGAAGCTAGCTCTCTACCTATCACAACCCAGTCTGGTAGTCCTGGAGGGAGGAAACACCTCCCAATGGGACTACCTGTAGTATGTGTGACTGACAGGAAGGACTTCCAATAGGAAGTCACTGCCAGTCACACTGAAGCCAGTGCAGTCTCACGGACTGCATCATGCTTCAGTGACAGTAAGCTGGGTGGCGGATTCTACCTGGGGGGACTACAGTCCTGCAGCCCATAGGCAAAATCCGCTACTGCAGACAGTAGTGGAAGCTCAGCGATGAGATGCACTGATGGTAGGGTGTCATTTTCCTCTCAGGCCAGTAGAATTTGCACTTTGGCTGCATGGTGCACAGTGGTACCTGGAAGTGTCAGGCGCTTGCCTCTCAACCACCAGGTGCAGCCATGCAGGAAACAGTGGTGAGGAACAGAGGTAGAAGACCAGCACACAGCAAAGAAGGAAGACAACACAAGACACCTTAGGATTCAAGACAGCGGGATTAAGACAGAAGTTGCAGTGATAGTAAAGTTGTGGACCAGGCACCGGAAGTACAGTACCTGCAGTGGTGGACGAACCTCTTATCTAAGACCATTGTCCCTGTGCTACAATACTTACCTACACTGGCAACAAGTTTTTAAGTATCCGAGGGCCTGATGCAGAAATGTATGCAAACCCAAGTGGAGAGATTATCATTGAGCGATTATCGGTGGTCAGAGCATGCGTCACACTCTACATGTGCTGCAATGGTCTTGCGATCGCAGTTAGTTGCAGAGAGGATCTATTTGCACAATGATTGACAGTCAGGGGCCATCTTACTTACTTACTTACTGTGTGAGGACAAAGGTCTACTTGAAGGTTGATGTTTGCCTGATGTGTGTCCTATGGTTGAGTCTTTGTACTCAGGCTGCGGATCAGAGACGCTGATTATGGGCATCTATATACAGTACTACTCCCAGCGGCTGCGACAAAAGCACATTTTTGCACTTCCTTTGCATACAAATTCATAGCTGTGAATGTAATTGCATACTTCTCTGAATCAGGCCGTGTGCGGAGGGAAATAAATACCCTCCATGTTTCTTGCTTAACACCTGTTTGTAAATACCCCCCAGGAAAAAAAGAAGAAAGTAGAAACAGAAGCCAAGATTGTACAAATTGGGAGTAAAGGGACCACCAAATAAAAAGCAGAGCTCAACTGAAAATGAGCAATCATAATTAGATTCATAGATTCACAACCAGCAAATCAGTTTGCAGAGATAAAGATAAAAACATAGAAAATCAGAACAAAATTAGGTTATAACATTTTTTCTACACTTTAGAAAACACAAAATATTTCAAATAAAAGGGTAACTTAAAACATTTCATACCTGTATTCTATAATAACTTTTATTGTTTGTAAAAGATTCAAGAATAGATTCACCAAAACAGAACTGATTGTCCCATATTGTTAGCAGTTCTTTTAATTTACAAATAATGCCAATAGGTAGAGCCCATCTGTCTATTTCTGACACAAGAAATGAGAATATTTTAAGTGTGTATTAGAGATATCCTCTAAAGGTCAGAAGTGAACTTACCGGCATCAATTATACTGTCACCAAAAATACTGTCTCTGACGTTACATATGGTAACGTTCACAGGAAGCTGTTTTACTTAGTAAGAAGAATACACATAGTGGTGATGATGCTACATTTTAATTAAAAGCAAGCACATCATTAGCAAAATAAGCTTGTTGGACAGCAGAGGTCACTATAGTATAAATATAGAGATTCCTACTCCACATAATTACAGGCAAGTTCAGCATTCTGCTACCGAACTACACTGCAAGGACAAACAAAAGACATAAGATTTGCAGTTTCCTAAGATTTTCTATAGAACAGATGGAAACATACCCCCCTCTCTCTCTCTCTCTCTATATATATATATATATATATATATATATATATATATATATACATACACACATATATATAGATAAACAACCACAGGTATGGCTCTAACCATATCCAAAAGACTTGGCTGGGGGCCCACACAAGTACAGCTATGCAATCCCCGTTTATGCGGCACTCCTGGCACAAACAAACTCACTCAGGCAGCTTCATACAGTAAATTAACGTTTCAGTGTCTTTTATGCAGTGGAACCTTCATCAGGGAAATGAAGGTGTGTGAGTGTGTATCAGTGACATGTGGTGGGGTGAGGCAGGTGAGGCAGAGCCTTTCCTGTCATACTTATGTTTGTGCCAGAGTTTGGACTGTATAAAGTATATGAAAAATACAAAGAATATGTTTGAAATATCTTCTTTATAATAATAATTCTGCATTATTCGAATAATTTTTATAGACAAAACTTTGGAGTAAAAAGTCTATGGCAGGTGAGGCAGTGCCTCACCTGGTTATCATTTCCGCACATCTCTAATCAAAACTCAGAAAATTTCCAAGAGTTTATGCTGCTGCACCTGTGTATAATGCCCAGGTGTACACTTTGAATCATATATTGCATGTAAATCTGGCTCTGGTGCTAGCCAGTGCCTCCTGAGCCATTTAGCTCACCGCACGTCCCTGGTGTGTATGTGTGTATATATATATGGGTGTGGCAAGGGCGTGGCTACCATAGGTGCAGGGATTGCAGCTGCTATGGGGCCCAGAGTTGAGAGGGGCCCACCTTCCCTGTCACAGTTACATGTGTTATATACAAGAGTGTAGCTACCATAGGTGCAGGGAGAACAGCTGCTATGGGGACCAGAGCAGAGTGGGGCCCACTTTCCCTGCCACAGTTACATATGTTGTATACCTTATTCACCACTGGATAGTACATAGGGGCCTACAATATATCTAGGTATGCCCTTGGGCTTGCTCATTGTAATGTGGTATAAAATAAACTAGAGGGCATTTCAATGTTACATAAAGGTAACTGGGGTGCTGTGATGTGGCACAATATGAACTGGAGGTACTGTAATGTGACATAATATTAACTAGGGACAGTGTACTGTATGTCATAATGTAAACTGGGGATACTGTGTTGCATAATGTATACTGGCAGCCCTACAGTATGATATAATGTGAAGTAGGGCACTACTTAGGTTCATAAAATAAACTAGGGCACTACTATGGGACATAACATTAACAGCTGCTGTGGAGAAGTGTCTCTCTAGAAGAATTGGGACAGGGGCCCCTTCAAAATGTTGCCATAGGGCCCACAAAGTTCTGGCTATGCCCCTGGGGTGTGGTATGGAGGTTCAACAAGAGTTATTCGACAGTGTCTAGGTCGACCACCATTGGTCAACAGTAAGTAGGTCGACATGGGTCCTAGGTCGACAGGGACTCTAGGTTGACATGCACTAGGTCAACCTGACATAAGGTCGACATGTGGTGTTGTTTTCTTTGTAAAGTGACCGGGAACCCCAATTAGTGCACACTGTCCCCTCGCATGGTGCGCTTTCGGGCAAGGTGCCTTGCTCCGCTGCTGTTGCATAGGTTACTGTTCCCAATTGTAGTCCACGTGGATCGTAAAGTATGAAAAAGATCAAAAAATGAAGAAAAAAAATGTGAAAAACTCAAGTTGACCTTTTGTCATGTCGACCTAGAACATGTTGACCTAGAGTCCCTGTTGACCTAGAAACCAAGTCGACCTACTTACTGTCAACCAATAGTGGTCGACCTAGAGACCGGATACTATATATATAAATATATATATATATATATACAGTGGGGATTGAAAGTTTGGGCACCTCGGGCAAAAATTCATTTTAATGTGCAAAAAGAAGCCAAGGAAAGATGGAAAAATCTCCAAAAGGCATCAAATTACAGATTAGACATTCTTATAACATGTCAAAAAAAGTTTGATATTATTTCCATCATTTACACTTTCAAAAGAACAAAAAACAAAAAATGGCATCTGCAAAAGTTTGGGCACCCTGCAGAGTTAATACCTTGTACTGCCCCCTTTGGCAAGTATCACAGCTTTACTTTTTGTAGCCAGCTAAGAGTCTTTCAATTCTTGTTTAAGGTATCTTCGCCCATTCTTCCTTACAAAAGTCTTCCAGTTCTTTGAGATTCCTGGGCTGTCTGTGACGCACTGCTCTTTTAAGGTCTATCCATAGATTTTCACTTATGTTGAGGTCAGGAGATTGTGAAGGCCATGGCAAAATCTTCAGTTTACGCCTCTTGATGTAATCCACCGTGGATTTTGAGGTGTGTTTAGGATCATTATCCATTTGTAGAAGCTAGCCTCTCTTTAACTTCAGCTTTTTCACAGATGGCATCAAGTTAGCGTCCAAAATTTGCTGGAATCTTATTGAATCCATTTTTCCTTCTACTCGTGAAATGTACCCTGTGCCACTGGCTGCAATACAACCCCAAAGCATGATTGATCCACCCCCATGCTTAACAGTTGGACAGAGGTTCTTTACATTAAATTCTGTGCCCTTCCTTCTCCAAACGTACCTTTGCTCATTCCGGCCAAAAAGTTCTATTTTAACCTCATCGGTCCACAGAACTTTATTCCAAAATGCATCAGGCTTGTCTATATGTACATTTGCAAACTTCAAACGCTGATTTTTGTGGTGAGGACGTAGAAGAGGTTTTCTTCTGATGACTCTTCCATGAAGACCATATTTGTACAAGTATCTCTTTATAGTGGAATAGTGTACCACAACTCCAGTGTCTGCCAGATCTTCCTGGAGGGATCGTGCAGTCAAACGTGGATTTTTACTTGCTTTTCTCACAATCCTGCGAGCTGTTCTGTCTGATATTTTTCTTGGTCTTCAAGATCTTGCTTTAACTTTCCTCTTTTCCTGATAACTGCCATTTCTTAATTATTCCGAACAGAGTATATGGGCATCTGATAACGCTTTGCTATCTTCTTATAGCCTTCTCCTGCTTTGTGAGCGTCAACTATTCTCAGTTTCAGTGTTCTACACAACTGTTTAGAGGAACCCATGGTGCTGATTGTTGGAGCAAGGTCAGATGAGTCTGGGCTTTTAAAACCTTTGAGATTGACATCACCTGGTCTTTCCAGACGATGATTGAGAACAATCCATGACACTGACAGGTCTCAGCTGTCCAAAGGGAGCAGTACAAGGTATTAACTCTGCAGGGTGCTCAAACTTTTGCAGACGCCATTTTTTGTTTTCTGTTCTTTTGAAAGTGTAAATGATGGAAATAAAATCATTATTTTTTTTTGACATGTTATAAGAATGTCTAATCTGTAATTTGATGCCTTTTGGAGATTTTTCCATCTTTCCTTGGCTTCTTTTTGCACATTAAAATGATTTTTTGCCTGGGGTGCCCAAACTTTCAATCCCCACTGTATATATATATATATATATATATAAATATAACAGAAAACAGTTTATGCGCAAATACCATTCCTCTTTGCAAGTGTTTTACTGGGGAACCACAAGTACCAGTTTCAGCTGTAAAAAGGAGAATGTCCAAGCTTTCAAATGGATTCCAATATATCCCCTTAAGCACCAGCATTCTTTGAATCGGCAGCTCCACTGGACACCAATACCCACAGTTGGTAATGAATTCTGTAATTAAATGGAAGAAAAGGAACGCTCCATAGTGCATATCAGTTTTAAAATTGTAGTTTATTACAACAATCCGACACTCATGAGGTAAGAACACGTACCACAAGCAGCTGTATAAATCACCGTAAGTATAACAAGTGCTAGATCAATACCGGACTTCACCGTCTGTGAAAGGTGCTTCTCGGCTGCACAAAGATCCTCCTGCTAGGCCACGCCCCTACCGGTTTCGTCACTCAGGACTTCATCAGAGGGCTGGCCCAGCATAGCTCAGTCTCTCTATTTCAACTCCACTGGACCAATCCCAGCCACGGGGGAGTGATGCTATATACATCAATCACAGATGCTAAACACCTTTTCATTCACAAATGCTGAAACACCTTTTCCTCTGATGTTCATTACAACTGCAAAGGTGCACATAATGTTATACATAAAATTACATATATAACAAACATGTAAAAACTATTTTTACAGGCATAAAAAAGAACCATAATAAAATAAGAAAAACATAGCAGTGATAATTAATAAAATGGTAGTGATAATTTAATAAAAATAAAACCATACCACTGCTAGGGATAGCAAGCTAGAATTGACTCCCAGGAATAAATAGCTAACACCTTTCCTGACATGTCAATTTATTTGATAAATGGGATAATATCAAACCCCTCATTTAATCCGGCAGGTGACAGCGTATTTAAAGTCAATATCCAGTAACTTTCTCGTTTAGCTAAAAGTTTCAATCTGTCTCCTCCTCTAGGATCTAGAACCACTTGTTCTAACTAGAGATGAGCGCCTGAAATTTTTCGGGTTTTGTGTTTTGGTTTTGGGTTCGGTTCCGCGGCCGTGTTTTGGGTTCGAACGCGTTTTGGCAAAACCTCACCGAATTTTTTTTGTCGGATTCGGGTGTGTTTTGGATTCGGGTGTTTTTTTCAAAAAACACTAAAAAACAGCTTAAATCATAGAATTTGGGGGTCATTTTGATCCCAAAGTATTATTAACCTCAAAAACCATAATTTACACTCATTTTCAGTCTATTCTGAATACCTCACACCTCACAATATTATTTTTAGTCCTAAAATTTGCACCGAGGTCGCTGTGTGAGTAAGATAAGCGACCCTAGTGGCCGACACAAACACCGGGCCCATCTAGGAGTGGCACTGCAGTGTCACGCAGGATGTCCCTTCCAAAAAACCCTCCCCAAACAGCACATGACGCAAAGAAAAAAAGAGGCGCAATGAGGTAGCTGTGTGAGTAAGATTAGCGACCCTAGTGGCCGACACAAACACCGGGCCCATCTAGGAGTGGCACTGCAGTGTCACGCAGGATGGCCCTTCCAAAAAACCCTCCCCAAACAGCACATGACGCAAAGAAAAAAAGAGGCGCAATGAGGTAGCTGTGTGAGTAAGATTAGCGACCCTAGTGGCCGACACAAACACCGGGCCCATCTAGGAGTGGCACTGCAGTGTCACGCAGGATGTCCCTTCCAAAAAACCCTCCCCAAACAGCACATGACGCAAAGAAAAAAAGAGGCGCAATGAGGTAGCTGTGTGAGTAAGATTAGCGACCCTAGTGGCCGACACAAACACCGGGCCCATCTAGGAGTGGCACTGCAGTGTCACGCAGGATGTCCCTTCCAAAAAACCCTCCCCAAACAGCACATGACGCAAAGAAAAAAAGAGGCGCAATGAGGTAGCTGACTGTGTGAGTAAGATTAGCGACCCTAGTGGCCGACACAAACACCGGGCCCATCTAGGAGTGGCACTGCAGTGTCACGCAGGATGTCCCTTCCAAAAAACCCTCCCCAATCAGCACATGATGCAAAGAAAAAGAAAAGAAAAAAGAGGTGCAAGATGGAATTGTCCTTGGGCCCTCCCACCCACCCTTATGTTGTATAAACAAAACAGGACATGCACACTTTAACCAACCCATCATTTCAGTGACAGGGTCTGCCACACGACTGTGACTGATATGACGGGTTGGTTTGGACCCCCCCCAAAAAAGAAGCAATTAATCTCTCCTTGCACAAACTGGCTCTACAGAGGCAAGATGTCCACCTCATCTTCACCCTCCGATATATCACCGTGTACATCCCCCTCCTCACAGATTATCAATTCGTCCCCACTGGAATCCACCATCTCAGCTCCCTGTGTACTTTGTGGAGGCAATTGCTGCTGGTCAATGTCTCCGCGGAGGAATTGATTATAATTCATTTTAATGAACATCATCTTCTCCACATTTTCTGGATGTAACCTCGTACGCCGATTGCTGACAAGGTGAGCGGCGGCACTAAACACTCTTTCGGAGTACACACTTGTGGGAGGGCAACTTAGGTAGAATAAAGCCAGTTTGTGCAAGGGCCTCCAAATTGCCTCTTTTTCCTGCCAGTATAAGTACGGACTGTGTGACGTGCCTACTTGGATGCGGTCACTCATATAATCCTCCACCATTCTATCAATGTTGAGAGAATCATATGCAGTGACAGTAGACGACATGTCCGTAATCGTTGTCAGGTCCTTCAGTCCGGACCAGATGTCAGCATCAGCAGTCGCTCCAGACTGCCCTGCATCACCGCCAGCGGGTGGGCTCGGAATTCTGAGCCTTTTCCTCGCACCCCCAGTTGCGGGAGAATGTGAAGGAGGAGATGTTGACAGGTCGCGTTCCGCTTGACTTGACAATTTTGTCACCAGCAGGTCTTTCAACCCCAGCAGACTTGTGTCTGCCGGAAAGAGAGATCCAAGGTAGGCTTTAAATCTAGGATCGAGCACGGTGGCCAAAATGTAGTGCTCTGATTTCAACAGATTGACCACCCGTGAATCCTTGTTAAGCGAATTAAGGGCTGCATCCACAAGTCCCACATGCCTAGCGGAATCGCTCCCTTTTAGCTCCTTCTTCAATGCCTCCAGCTTCTTCTGCAAAAGCCTGATGAGGGGAATGACCTGACTCAGGCTGGCAGTGTCTGAACTGACTTCACGTGTGGCAAGTTCAAAGGGCATCAGAACCTTGCACAACGTTGAAATCATTCTCCACTGCACTTGAGACAGGTGCATTCCACCTCCTATATCGTGCTCAATTGTATAGGCTTGAATGGCCTTTTGCTGCTCCTCCAACCTCTGAAGCATATAGAGGGTTGAATTCCACCTCGTTACCACTTCTTGCTTCAGATGATGGCAGGGCAGGTTCAGTAGTTTTTGGTGGTGCTCCAGTCTTCTGTACGTGGTGCCTGTACGCCGAAAGTGTCCCGCAATTCTTCTGGCCACCGACAGCATCTCTTGCACGCCCCTGTCGTTTTTAAAAAAATTCTGCACCACCAAATTCAAGGTATGTGCAAAACATGGGACGTGCTGGAATTTGCCCATATTTAATGCACACACAATATTGCTGGCGTTGTCCGATGCCACAAATCCACAGGAGAGTCCAATTGGGGTAAGCCATTCCGCGATGATCTTCCTCAGTTGCCGTAAGAGGTTTTCAGCTGTGTGCGTATTCTGGAAAGCGGTGATACAAAGCGTAGCCTGCCTAGGAAAGAGTTGGCGTTTGCGAGATGCTGCTACTGGTGCCGCCGCTGCTGTTCTTGCGGCGGGAGTCCATACATCTACCCAGTGGGCTGTCACAGTCATATAGTCCTGACCCTGCCCTGCTCCACTTGTCCACATGTCCGTGGTTAAGTGGACATTGGGTACAACTGCATTTTTTAGGACACTGGTGAGTCTTTTTCTGACGTCCGTGTACATTCTCGGTATCGCCTGCCTAGAGAAGTGGAACCTAGATGGTATTTGGTAACGGGGGCACACTGCCTCAATAAATTGTCTAGTTCCCTGTGAACTAACGGCGGATACCGGACGCACGTCTAACACCAACATAGTTGTCAAGGCCTCAGTTATCCGCTTTGCAGTAGGATGACTGCTGTGATATTTCATCTTCCTCGCAAAGGACTGTTGAACAGTCAATTGCTTACTGGAAGTAGTACAAGTGGGCTTACGACTTCCCCTCTGGGATGACCATCGACTCCCAGCGGCAACAACAGCAGCGCCAGCAGCAGTAGGCGTTACACTCAAGGATGCATCGGAGGAATCCCAGGCAGGAGAGGACTCGTCAGAATTGCCAGTGACATGGCCTGCAGGACTATTGGCATTCCTGGGGAAGGAGGAAATTGACACTGAGGGAGTTGGTGGGGTGGTTTGCGTGAGCTTGGTTACAAGAGGAAGGGATTTACTGGTCAGTGGACTGCTTCCGCTGTCACCCAAAGTTTTTGAACTTGTCACTGACTTATTATGAATGCGCTGCAGGTGACGTATAAGGGAGGATGTTCCGAGGTGGTTAACGTCCTTACCCCCACTTATTACAGCTTGACAAAGGGAACACACGGCTTGACACCTGTTGTCCGCATTTCTGGTGAAATACCTCCACACCGAAGAGCTGATTTTTTTGGTATTTTCACCTGGCATGTCAACGGCCATATTCCTCCCACGGACAACAGGTGTCTCCCCGGGTGCCTGACTTAAACAAACCACCTCACCATCAGAATCCTCCTGGTCAATTTCCTCCCCAGCGCCAGCAACACCCATATCCTCCTCATCCTGGTGTACTTCAACACTGACATCTTCAATCTGACTATCAGGAACTGGACTGCGGGTGCTCCTTCCAGCACTTGCAGGGGGCGTGCAAATGGTGGAAGGCGTATGCTCTTCACGTCCAGTGTTGGGAAGGTCAGGCATCGCAACCGACACAATTGGACTCTCCTTGTGGATTTGGGATTTCGAAGAATGCACAGTTCTTTGCTGTGCTGCTTTTGCCAGCTTGAGTCTTTTCATTTTTCTAGCGAGAGGCTGAGTGCTTCCATCCTCATGTGAAGCTGAACCACTAGCCATGAACATAGGCCAGGGCCTCAGCCGTTCCTTGCCACTCCGTGTGGTAAATGGCATATTGGCAAGTTTACGCTTCTCCTCCGACAATTTTATTTTAGGTTTTGGAGTCCTTTTTTTTCTGATATTTGGTGTTTTGGATTTGACATGCTCTGTACTATGACATTGGGCATCGGCCTTGGCAGACGACGTTGCTGGCATTTCATCGTCTCGGCCATGACTAGTGGCAGCAGCTTCAGCACGAGGTGGAAGTGGATCTTGATCTTTCCCTAATTTTGGAACCTCAACATTTTTGTTCTCCATATTTTAATAGGCACAACTAAAAGGCACCTCAGGTAAACAATGGAGATGGATACTAGTATACAATTATGGACTGCCTGCCGACTGCAGACACAGAGGTAGCCACAGCCGTGAACTACCGTACTGTACTGTGTCTGCAGCTAATATAGACTGGTTGATAAAGAGAAGATGTCTATGTAACTATGTATGTATAAAGAAAACTGAAAAAAATCCACGGTTAGGTGGTATACAATTATGGACGGACTGCCTGCCGAGTGCAGACACAGAGGTAGCCACAGCCGTGAACTACCGTACTGTACTGTGTCTGCAGCTAATATAGACTGGTTGATAAAGAGAAGATGTCTATGTAACTATGTATGTATAAAGAAGAATGAAAAAAAACCACGGTTAGGTGGTATACAATTATGGACGGACTGCCTGCCGAGTGCAGACACAGAGGTAGCCACAGCCGTGAACTACCGTACTGTACTGTGTCTGCAGCTAATATAGACTGGTTGATAAAGAGAAGATGTCTATGTAACTATGTATGTATAAAGAAGAATGAAAAAAATCCACGGTTAGGTGGTATTACAATTATGGACGGACTGCCTGCCGAGTGCAGAGACACAGAGGTAGCCACAGCCGTGAACTACCGTACTGTGTCTGCTGCGACTGGATGATAAATGATATAAAAAATATATATATATCACTACTGCAGCCGGACAGGTATATATTATATATTATATAATGACGGACCTGCTGGACACTGTCTGTCAGCAGAATGAGTTTTATTTTTATAGAATAAAAAAAAAAAACACACAAGTGAAGTCACACGACGAGTGTTTAACTTTTTCAGGCAATCACAATATAAGTATACTACTAACTATACTGGTGGTCAGTGTGGTCAGGTCACTGGTCAGTCACACTGGCAGTGGCACTCCTGCAGCAAAAGTGTGCACTGTTTAATTTTAATATAATATGTACTCCTGGCTCCTGCTATAACCTATAACTGGCACTGCAGTAGTGCTCCCCAGTCTCCCCCACAATTATAAGCTGTGTGAGCTGAGCAGTCAGACAGATATATAATATATATAGATGATGCAGCACACTGGCCTGAGCCTGAGCAGTGCACACAGATATGGTATGTGACTGACTGAGTCACTGTGTGTATCGCTTTTTTCAGGCAGAGAACGGATATATTAAATAAACTGCACTGTGTGTCTGGTGGTCACTCACTATATAATATATTATGTACTCCTGGCTCCTGCTATAACCTATAACTGGCACTGCAGTAGTGCTCCCCAGTCTCCCCCACAATTATAAGCTGTGTGAGCTGAGCAGTCAGACAGATATATATAATATTATATATAGATAATAGATGATGCAGCACACTGGCCTGAGCCTGAGCAGTGCACACAGATATGGTATGTGACTGACTGAGTCACTGTGTGTATCGCTTTTTTCAGGCAGAGAACGGATATATTAAATAAACTGCACTGTGTGTCTGGTGGTCACTCACTATATAATATATTATGTACTCCTGGCTCCTGCTATAACCTATAACTGGCACTGCAGTAGTGCTCCCCAGTCTCCCCCACAATTATAAGCTGTGTGAGCTGAGCAGTCAGACAGATATATATAATATTATATATAGATAATAGATGATGCAGCACACTGGCCTGAGCCTGAGCAGTGCACACAGATATGGTATGTGACTGACTGAGTCACTGTGTGTATCGCTTTTTTCAGGCAGAGAACGGATATATTAAATAAACTGCACTGTGTGTCTGGTGGTCACTCACTATATAATATATTATGTACTCCTGGCTCCTGCTATAACCTATAACTGGCACTGCAGTAGTGCTCCCCAGTCTCCCCCACAATTATAAGCTGTGTGAGCTGAGCAGTCAGACAGATATATATAATATTATATATAGATAATAGATGATGCAGCACACTGGCCTGAGCCTGAGCAGTGCACACAGATATGGTATGTGACTGACTGAGTCACTGTGTGTATCGCTTTTTTCAGGCAGAGAACGGATATATTAAATAAACTGCACTGTGTGTCTGGTGGTCACTCACTATATAATATATTATGTACTCCTGGCTCCTGCTATAACCTATAACTGGCACTGCAGTAGTGCTCCCCAGTCTCCCCCACAATTATAAGCTGTGTGAGCTGAGCAGTCAGACAGATATATATAATATTATATATAGATAATAGATGATGCAGCACACTGGCCTGAGCCTGAGCAGTGCACACAGATATGGTATGTGACTGACTGAGTCACTGTGTGTATCGCTTTTTTCAGGCAGAGAACGGATATATTAAATAAACTGCACTGTGTGTCTGGTGGTCACTCACTATATAATATATTATGTACTCCTGGCTCCTGCTATAACCTATAACTGGCACTGCAGTAGTGCTCCCCAGTCTCCCCCACAATTATAAGCTGTGTGAGCTGAGCAGTCAGACAGATATATATAATATTATATATAGATAATAGATGATGCAGCACACTGGCCTGAGCCTGAGCAGTGCACACAGATATGGTATGTGACTGACTGAGTCACTGTGTGTATCGCTTTTTTCAGGCAGAGAACGGATATATTAAATAAACTGCACTGTGTGTCTGGTGGTCACTCACTATATAATATATTATGTACTCCTGGCTCCTGCTATAACCTATAACTGGCACTGCAGTAGTGCTCCCCAGTCTCCCCCACAATTATAAGCTGTGTGAGCTGAGCAGTCAGACAGATATATATAATATTATATATAGATAATAGATGATGCAGCACACTGGCCTGAGCCTGAGCAGTGCACACAGATATGGTATGTGACTGAGTCACTGTGTGCTGTGTATCGCTTTTTTCAGGCAGAGAACGGATTATAAAGTAAACTGCACTGTCCTCACTAGTAAACTCTCTCCACTCAGTCTCTACACTTCTACAGTAACAGTACTCCTCCTAGTCAGCTCCAGTAAATCTCTCTCAGTCTCTTATAATCTAAATGGAGAGGACGCCAGCCACGTCCTCTCCCTATCAATCTCAATGCACGTGTGAAAATGGCGGCGACGCGCGGCTCCTTATATAGAATCCGAGTCTCGCGATAGAATCCGAGCCTCGCGAGAATCCGACAGCGTCATGATGACTTTCGGGCGCGCTCGGGTTAACCGAGCAAGGCGGGAAGATCCGAGTCGCTCGGACCCGTGAAAAAAAACATGAAGTTCTGGCGGGTTCGGATTCAGAGAAACCGAACCCGCTCATCTCTAGTTCTAACCCCATAAATCTCATCAAATGAGGATTACTATTTTGGCATGTTTTAAAATGGCGAGGAACGCTATGATTATCAAGTTTATTTTTAATATTTCTGTAATGCTCAAGAATCCGCAATTTAAGTACTCTCTTGGTCTTACCAATATATTTTTTCCCGCAATTACAGATTAACATATATATTACAAAAGTACTATTACAATTAATATAACTCTTCACCTTATGTTCATTTTTACCAGAGCTATCTTTAAAATTTTTCGTTCCTGCTAGCCCATGTGAATACATTTTGCAACAGCCACAGGTATAGAAACCTTCATTTTTCTGTAAGAAGGTATTAACCCCCATGTTCAACTGCTTGGATAATGGAGGTAACTCACTCGGTGCCAGATCATTTTTTAATGTCTTTGCTCTCCTAACGACTAAGCCTGGTTTATCTGGAACCTTTTCCCCAAGAATTGGATCCATCTTAATCACGTGCCAGTGTTTATCTAATATTTTCCGAATACTGGCCCCTTGGGTGTTATATTGTGTTACAAAGGGACATGTGAATATTTTCTTACTTACATTTAGAGCTATTGTTTCTTTATATTGTAATAAATCTTTTCTTTCCAAAAGTCTTGTTCTATCTAGAGCTGAATCTATTGCAGTCTGAGGATATCCTTTCTCCTGAAAACGTTTAATGTAAATATGTGATTGTTCTTCAAATTTCTAAACTAGATTACAATTTCTCCTCAGTCTCAATAGCTGTGAAAAAGGTAGATTTTTTTTCCATCTGTTATAATGACAGCTATTATACTCCAGGTAATTATTACTGCCTACAGGTTTGAAAAATGTACAAGTATCGACCCCCAATGAGTCCTTATCCACACTTAAAGTTAGATCCAAAAATTGAATCTCCACCTTATTAACATTATAAGTAAAACTTAGATTATATTCATTCTGATGTAAATGGTGAACAAAGTCTCCAAATGATTCTTCTGACCCATCCCACACAATTATCAGGTCATCGATATAACATTTGTACAGTATATAATAGAGATGAGCGGGTTCGGTTTCTCTGAATCCGAACCCGCACGAACTTCATGTTTTTTTTCACGGGTCCGAGCGACTCGGATCTTCCCGCCTTGCTCGGTTAACCCGAGCGCGCCCGAACGTCATCATGACGCTGTCGGATTCTCGCGAGGCTCGGATTCTATCGCGAGACTCGGATTCTATATAAGGAGCCGCGCGTCGCCGCCATTTTCACACGTGCATTGAGATTGATAGGGAGAGGACGTGGCTGGCGTCCTCTCCGTTTAGAATAGATTAGAGAGACACTTGATTTACTAATTTTGGGGAGCATTAGGAGTACTCAGTACAGTGCAGAGTTTTGCTGATAGTGACCACCAGTTTTATTTATAATCCGTTCTCTGCCTGAAAAAAGCGATACACAGCACACAGTGACTCAGTCACATACCATATCTGTGTGCACTGCTCAGGCTCAGGCCAGTGTGCTGCATCATCTATTATCTATATATAATATTATATATATCTGATTATCTGTCTGACTGCTCAGCTCACACAGCTTATAATTGTGGGGGAGACTGGGGAGCACTACTGCAGTGCCAGTTATAGGTTATAGCAGGAGCCAGGAGTACATAATATATTATATAGTGAGTGACCACCAGACACACAGTGCAGTTTATTTAATATATCCGTTCTCTGCCTGAAAAAAGCGATACACACAGTGACTCAGTCAGTCACATACCATATCTGTGTGCACTGCTCAGGCTCAGGCCAGTGTGCTGCATCATCTATATATATTATATATCTGTCTGACTGCTCAGCTCACACAGCTTATAATTGTGGGGGAGACTGGGGAGCACTACTGCAGTGCCAGTTATAGGTTATAGCAGGAGCCAGGAGTACATAATATTATATTAAAACAGTGCACACTTTTGCTGCAGGAGTGCCACTGCCAGTGTGACTAGTGACCAGTGACCTGACCACCAGTATATATAATATTAGTAGTATACTATCTCTTTATCAACCAGTCTATATTAGCAGCAGACACAGTACAGTGCGGTAGTTCACGGCTGTGGCTACCTCTGTGTCGGCACTCGGCAGCCCGTCCATAATTGTATATACCACCTAACCGTGGTTTTTTTTTCTTTCTTTATACATACATACTAGTTACGAGTATACTATCTCTTTATCAACCAGTCTATATTAGCAGCAGACACAGTACAGTGCGGTAGTTCACGGCTGTGGCTACCTCTGTGTCGGCACTCGGCAGCCCGTCCATAATTGTATATACCACCTAACCGTGGTTTTTTTTTCTTTCTTTATACATACATACTAGTTACGAGTATACTATCTCTTTATCAACCAGTCTATATATTAGCAGCAGACACAGTACAGTGCGGTAGTTCACGGCTGTGGCTACCTCTGTGTCGGCACTCGGCAGCCCGTCCATAATTGTATATACCACCTAACCGTGGTTTTTTTTTTCTTTCTTTATACATACATACTAGTTACGAGTATACTATCTCTTTATCAACCAGTCTATATATTAGCAGCAGACACAGTACAGTGCGGTAGTTCACGGCTGTGGCTACCTCTGTGTCGGCACTCGGCAGCCCGTCCATAATTGTATATACCACCTAACCGTGGTTTTTTTTTCTTTCTTTATACATACATACTAGTTACGAGTATACTATCTCTTTATCAACCAGTCTATATATTAGCAGCAGACACAGTACAGTGCGGTAGTTCACGGCTGTGGCTACCTCTGTGTCGGCACTCGGCAGCCCGTCCATAATTGTATATACCACCTAACCGTGGTTTTTTTTTCTTTCTTTATACATACATACTAGTTACGAGTATACTATCTCTTTATCAACCAGTCTATATATTAGCAGCAGACACAGTACAGTGCGGTAGTTCACGGCTGTGGCTACCTCTGTGTCGGCACTCGGCAGCCCGTCCATAATTGTATACTAGTATCCAATCCATCCATCTCCATTGTTTACCTGAGGTGCCTTTTAGTTGTGCCTATTAAAATATGGAGAACAAAAATGTTGAGGTTCCAAAATTAGGGAAAGATCAAGATCCACTTCCACCTCGTGCTGAAGCTGCTGCCACTAGTCATGGCCGAGACGATGAAATGCCAGCAACGTCGTCTGCCAAGGCCGATGCCCAATGGCATAGTACAGAGCATGTCAAAACCAAAACACCAAATATCAGTAAAAAAAGGACTCCAAAACCTAAAATAAAATTGTCGGAGGAGAAGCGTAAACTTGCCAATATGCCATTTACCACACGGAGTGGCAAGGAACGGCTGAGGCCCTGGCCTATGTTCATGGCTAGTGGTTCAGCTTCACATGAGGATGGAAGCACTCAGCCTCTCGCTAGAAAACTGAAAAGACTCAAGCTGGCAAAAGCACCGCAAAGAACTGTGCGTTCTTTGAAATCCCAAATCCACAAGGAGAGTCCAATTGTGTCGGTTGCGATGCCTGACCTTCCCAACACTGGACGTGAAGAGCATGCGCCTTCCACCATTTGCACGCCCCCTGCAAGTGCTGGAAGGAGCACCCGCAGTCCAGTTCCTGATAGTCAGATTGAAGATGTCAGTGTTGAAGTACACCAGGATGAGGAGGATATGGGTGTTGCTGGCGCTGGGGAGGAAATTGACCAGGAGGATTCTGATGGTGAGGTGGTTTGTTTAAGTCAGGCACCCGGGGAGACACCTGTTGTCCGTGGGAGGAATATGGCCGTTGACATGCCAGGTGAAAATACCAAAAAAATCAGCTCTTCGGTGTGGAGGTATTTCACCAGAAATGCGGACAACAGGTGTCAAGCCGTGTGTTCCCTTTGTCAAGCTGTAATAAGTAGGGGTAAGGACGTTAACCACCTCGGAACATCCTCCCTTATACGTCACCTGCAGCGCATTCATAATAAGTCAGTGACAAGTTCAAAAACTTTGGGTGACAGCGGAAGCAGTCCACTGACCAGTAAATCCCTTCCTCTTGTAACCAAGCTCACGCAAACCACCCCACCAACTCCCTCAGTGTCAATTTCCTCCTTCCCCAGGAATGCCAATAGTCCTGCAGGCCATGTCACTGGCAATTCTGACGAGTCCTCTCCTGCCTGGGATTCCTCCGATGCATCCTTGCGTGTAACGCCTACTGCTGCTGGCGCTGCTGTTGTTGCCGCTGGGAGTCGATGGTCATCCCAGAGGGGAAGTCGTAAGCCCACTTGTACTACTTCCAGTAAGCAATTGACTGTTCAACAGTCCTTTGCGAGGAAGATGAAATATTACAGCAGTCATCCTACTGCAAAGCGGATAACTGAGTCCTTGACAACTATGTTGGTGTTAGACGTGCGTCCGGTATCCGCCGTTAGTTCACAGGGAACTAGACAATTTATTGAGGCAGTGTGCCCCCGTTACCAAATACCATCTAGGTTCCACTTCTCTAGGCAGGCGATACCGAGAATGTACACGGACGTCAGAAAAAGACTCACCAGTGTCCTAAAAAATGCAGTTGTACCCAATGTCCACTTAACCACGGACATGTGGACAAGTGGAGCAGGGCAGGGTCAGGACTATATGACTGTGACAGCCCACTGGGTAGATGTATGGACTCCCGCCGCAAGAACAGCAGCGGCGGCACCAGTAGCAGCATCTCGCAAACGCCAACTCTTTCCTAGGCAGGCTACGCTTTGTATCACCGCTTTCCAGAATACGCACACAGCTGAAAACCTCTTACGGCAACTGAGGAAGATCATCGCGGAATGGCTTACCCCAATTGGACTCTCCTGTGGATTTGTGGCATCGGACAACGCCAGCAATATTGTGTGTGCATTAAATATGGGCAAATTCCAGCACGTCCCATGTTTTGCACATACCTTGAATTTGGTGGTGCAGAATTTTTTAAAAAACGACAGGGGCGTGCAAGAGATGCTGTCGGTGGCCAGAAAAATTGCGGGACACTTTCGGCGTACAGGCACCACGTACAGAAGACTGGAGCACCACCAAAAACTACTGAACCTGCCCTGCCATCATCTGAAGCAAGAAGTGGTAACGAGGTGGAATTCAACCCTCTATATGCTTCAGAGGTTGGAGGAGCAGCAAAAGGCCATTCAAGCCTATACAATTGAGCACGATATAGTAGGTGGAATGCACCTGTCTCAAGTGCAGTGGAGAATGATTTCAACGTTGTGCAAGGTTCTGATGCCCTTTGAACTTGCCACACGTGAAGTCAGTTCAGACACTGCCAGCCTGAGTCAGGTCATTCCCCTCATCAGGCTTTTGCAGAAGAAGCTGGAGGCATTGAAGAAGGAGCTAAAAGGGAGCGATTCCGCTAGGCATGTGGGACTTGTGGATGCAGCCCTTAATTCGCTTAACAAGGATTCACGGGTGGTCAATCTGTTGAAATCAGAGCACTACATTTTGGCCACCGTGCTCGATCCTAGATTTAAAGCCTACCTTGGATCTCTCTTTCCGGCAGACACAGGTCTGCTGGGGTTGAAAGACCTGCTGGTGACAAAATTGTCAAGTCAAGCGGAACGCGACCTGTCAACATCTCCTCCTTCACATTCTCCCGCAACTGGGGGTGCGAGGAAAAGGCTCAGAATTCCGAGCCCACCCGCTGGCGGTGATGCAGGGCAGTCTGGAGCGACTGCTGATGCTGACATCTGGTCCGGACTGAAGGACCTGACAACGATTACGGACATGTCGTCTACTGTCACTGCATATGATTCTCTCAACATTGATAGAATGGTGGAGGATTATATGAGTGACCGCATCCAAGTAGGCACGTCACACAGTCCGTACTTATACTGGCAGGAAAAAGAGGCAATTTGGAGGCCCTTGCACAAACTGGCTTTATTCTACCTAAGTTGCCCTCCCACAAGTGTGTACTCCGAAAGAGTGTTTAGTGCCGCCGCTCACCTTGTCAGCAATCGGCGTACGAGGTTACATCCAGAAAATGTGGAGAAGATGATGTTCATTAAAATGAATTATAATCAATTCCTCCGCGGAGACATTGACCAGCAGCAATTGCCTCCACAAAGTACACAGGGAGCTGAGATGGTGGATTCCAGTGGGGACGAATTGATAATCTGTGAGGAGGGGGATGTACACGGTGATATATCGGAGGGTGAAGATGAGGTGGACATCTTGCCTCTGTAGAGCCAGTTTGTGCAAGGAGAGATTAATTGCTTCTTTTTTGGGGGGGGTCCAAACCAACCCGTCATATCAGTCACAGTCGTGTGGCAGACCCTGTCACTGAAATGATGGGTTGGTTAAAGTGTGCATGTCCTGTTTTGTTTATACAACATAAGGGTGGGTGGGAGGGCCCAAGGACAATTCCATCTTGCACCTCTTTTTTCTTTTCTTTTTCTTTGCATCATGTGCTGATTGGGGAGGGTTTTTTGGAAGGGACATCCTGCGTGACACTGCAGTGCCACTCCTAGATGGGCCCGGTGTTTGTGTCGGCCACTAGGGTCGCTAATCTTACTCACACAGTCAGCTACCTCATTGCGCCTCTTTTTTTCTTTGCGTCATGTGCTGTTTGGGGAGGGTTTTTTGGAAGGGACATCCTGCGTGACACTGCAGTGCCACTCCTAGATGGGCCCGGTGTTTGTGTCGGCCACTAGGGTCGCTAATCTTACTCACACAGCTACCTCATTGCGCCTCTTTTTTTCTTTGCGTCATGTGCTGTTTGGGGAGGGTTTTTTGGAAGGGACATCCTGCGTGACACTGCAGTGCCACTCCTAGATGGGCCCGGTGTTTGTGTCGGCCACTAGGGTCGCTAATCTTACTCACACAGCTACCTCATTGCGCCTCTTTTTTTCTTTGCGTCATGTGCTGTTTGGGGAGGGTTTTTTGGAAGGGCCATCCTGCGTGACACTGCAGTGCCACTCCTAGATGGGCCCGGTGTTTGTGTCGGCCACTAGGGTCGCTAATCTTACTCACACAGCTACCTCATTGCGCCTCTTTTTTTCTTTGCGTCATGTGCTGTTTGGGGAGGGTTTTTTGGAAGGGACATCCTGCGTGACACTGCAGTGCCACTCCTAGATGGGCCCGGTGTTTGTGTCGGCCACTAGGGTCGCTTATCTTACTCACACAGCGACCTCGGTGCAAATTTTAGGACTAAAAATAATATTGTGAGGTGTGAGGTATTCAGAATAGACTGAAAATGAGTGTAAATTATGGTTTTTGAGGTTAATAATACTTTGGGATCAAAATGACCCCCAAATTCTATGATTTAAGCTGTTTTTTAGTGTTTTTTGAAAAAAACACCCGAATCCAAAACACACCCGAATCCGACAAAAAAAATTCGGTGAGGTTTTGCCAAAACGCGTTCGAACCCAAAACACGGCCGCGGAACCGAACCCAAAACCAAAACACAAAACCCGAAAAATTTCAGGCGCTCATCTCTAGTATATAACTAGAGATGAGCGCCTGAAATTTTTCGGGTTTTGTGTTTTGGTTTTGGGTTCGGTTCCACGGCCGTGTTTTGGGTTCGAACGCGTTTTGGCAAAACCTCACCGAATTTTTTTTGTCGGATTCGGGTGTGTTTTGGATTCGGGTGTTTTTTTCAAAAAACACTAAAAAACAGCTTAAATCATAGAATTTGGGGGTCATTTTGATCCCAAAGTATTATTAACCTCAAAAACCATAATTTACACTCATTTTCAGTCTATTCTGAATACCTCACACCTCACAATATTATTTTTAGTCCTAAAATTTGCACCGAGGTCGCTGTGTGAGTAAGATAAGCGACCCTAGTGGCCGACACAAACACCGGGCCCATCTAGGAGTGGCACTGCAGTGTCACGCAGGATGTCCCTTCCAAAAAACCCTCCCCAAACAGCACATGACGCAAAGAAAAAAAGAGGCGCAATGAGGTAGCTGTGTGAGTAAGATTAGCGACCCCAGTGGCCGACACAAACACCGGGCCCATCTAGGAGTGGCACTGCAGTGTCACGCAGGATGGCCCTTCCAAAAAACCCTCCCCAAACAGCACATGACGCAAAGAAAAAAAGAGGCGCAATGAGGTAGCTGTGTGAGTAAGATTAGCGACCCTAGTGGCCGACACAAACACCGGGCCCATCTAGGAGTGGCACTGCAGTGTCACGCAGGTTGTCCCTTCCAAAAAACCCTCCCCAAACAGCACATGACGCAAAGAAAAAAAGAGGCGCAATGAGGTAGCTGTGTGAGTAAGATTAGCGACCCTAGTGGCCGACACAAACACCGGGCCCATCTAGGAGTGGCACTGCAGTGTCACGCAGGATGTCCCTTCCAAAAAACCCTCCCCAAACAGCACATGACGCAAAGAAAAAAAGAGGCGCAATGAGGTAGCTGACTGTGTGAGTAAGATTAGCGACCCTAGTGGCCGACACAAACACCGGGCCCATCTAGGAGTGGCACTGCAGTGTCACGCAGGATGTCCCTTCCAAAAAACCCTCCCCAATCAGCACATGATGCAAAGAAAAAGAAAAGAAAAAAGAGGTGCAAGATGGAATTGTCCTTGGGCCCTCCCACCCACCCTTATGTTGTATAAACAAAACAGGACATGCACACTTTAACCAACCCATCATTTCAGTGACAGGGTCTGCCACACGACTGTGACTGATATGACGGGTTGGTTTGGACCCCCCCAAAAAAAGAAGCAATTAATCTCTCCTTGCACAAACTGGCTCTACAGAGGCAAGATGTCCACCTCATCTTCACCCTCCGATATATCACCGTGTACATCCCCCTCCTCACAGATTATCAATTCGTCCCCACTGGAATCCACCATCTCAGCTCCCTGTGTACTTTGTGGAGGCAATTGCTGCTGGTCAATGTCTCCGCGGAGGAATTGATTATAATTCATTTTAATGAACATCATCTTCTCCACATTTTCTGGATGTAACCTCGTACGCCGATTGCTGACAAGGTGAGCGGCGGCACTAAACACTCTTTCGGAGTACACACTTGTGGGAGGGCAACTTAGGTAGAATAAAGCCAGTTTGTGCAAGGGCCTCCAAATTGCCTCTTTTTCCTGCCAGTATAAGTACGGACTGTGTGACGTGCCTACTTGGATGCGGTCACTCATATAATCCTCCACCATTCTATCAATGTTGAGAGAATCATATGCAGTGACAGTAGACGACATGTCCGTAATCGTTGTCAGGTCCTTCAGTCCGGACCAGATGTCAGCATCAGCAGTCGCTCCAGACTGCCCTGCATCACCGCCAGCGGGTGGGCTCGGAATTCTGAGCCTTTTCCTCGCACCCCCAGTTGCGGGAGAATGTGAAGGAGGAGATGTTGACAGGTCGCGTTCCGCTTGACTTGACAATTTTGTCACCAGCAGGTCTTTCAACCCCAGCAGACCTGTGTCTGCCGGAAAGAGAGATCCAAGGTAGGCTTTAAATCTAGGATCGAGCACGGTGGCCAAAATGTAGTGCTCTGATTTCAACAGATTGACCACCCGTGAATCCTTGTTAAGCGAATTAAGGGCTGCATCCACAAGTCCCACATGCCTAGCGGAATCGCTCCCTTTTAGCTCCTTCTTCAATGCCTCCAGCTTCTTCTGCAAAAGCCTGATGAGGGGAATGACCTGACTCAGGCTGGCAGTGTCTGAACTGACTTCACGTGTGGCAAGTTCAAAGGGCATCAGAACCTTGCACAACGTTGAAATCATTCTCCACTGCGCCTGAGACAGGTGCATTCCACCTACTATATCGTGCTCAATTGTATAGGCTTGAATGGCCTTTTGCTGCTCCTCCAACCTCTGAAGCATATAGAGGGTTGAATTCCACCTCGTTACCACTTCTTGCTTCAGATGATGGCAGGGCAGGTTCAGTAGTTTTTGGTGGTGCTCCAGTCTTCTGTACGTGGTGCCTGTACGCCGAAAGTGTCCCGCAATTCTTCTGGCCACCGACAGCATCTCTTGCACGCCCCTGTCGTTTTTTAAAAAATTCTGCACCACCAAATTCAAGGTATGTGCAAAACATGGGACGTGCTGGAATTTGCCCATATTTAATGCACACACAATATTGCTGGCGTTGTCCGATGCCACAAATCCACAGGAGAGTCCAATTGGGGTAAGCCATTCCGCGATGATCTTCCTCAGTTGCCGTAAGAGGTTTTCAGCTGTGTGCGTATTCTGGAAACCGGTGATACAAAGCGTAGCCTGCCTAGGAAAGAGTTGGCGTTTGCGAGATGCTGCTACTGGTGCCGCCGCTGCTGTTCTTGCGGCGGGAGTCCATACATCTACCCAGTGGGCTGTCACAGTCATATAGTCCTGACCCTGCCCTGCTCCACTTGTCCACATGTCCGTGGTTAAGTGGACATTGGGTACAGCTGCATTTTTTAGGACACTGGTGACTCTTTTTCTGAGGTCTGTGTACATTTTCGGTATCGCCTGCCTAGAGAAATGGAACCTAGATGGTATTTGGTACCGGGGACACAGTACCTCCAACAAGTCTCTAGTTGGCTCTGCAGTAATGATGGATACCGGAACCACGTTTCTCACCACCCAGGATGCCAAGGCCTCAGTTATCCGCTTTGCAGTAGGATGACTGCTGTGATATTTCATCTTACTCGCAAAGGACTGTTGAACAGTCAATTGCTTACTGGAAGTAGTACAAGTGGGCTTACGACTTCCCCTCTGGGATGACCATCGACTCCCAGCGGCAACAACAGCAGCGCCAGCAGCAGTAGGCGTTACACGCAAGGATGCATCGGAGGAATCCCAGGCAGGAGAGGACTCGTCAGAATTGCCAGTGACATGGCCTGCAGGACTATTGGCATTCCTGGGGAAGGAGGAAATTGACACTGAGGGAGTTGGTGGGGTGGTTTGCGTGAGCTTGGTTACAAGAGGAAGGGATTTACTGGTCAGTGGACTGCTTCCGCTGTCACCCAAAGTTTTTGAACTTGTCACTGACTTATTATGAATGCGCTGCAGGTGACGTATAAGGGAGGATGTTCCGAGGTGGTTAACGTCCTTACCCCTACTTATTACAGCTTGACAAAGGGAACACACGGCTTGACACCTGTTGTCCGCATTTCTGGTGAAATACCTCCACACCGAAGAGCTGATTTTTTTGGTATTTTCACCTGGCATGTCAACGGCCATATTCCTCCCACGGACAACAGGTGTCTCCCCGGGTGCCTGACTTAAACAAACCACCTCACCATCAGAATCCTCCTGGTCAATTTCCTCCCCAGCGCCAGCAACACCCATATCCTCATCCTGGTGTACTTCAACACTGACATCTTCAATCTGACTATCAGGAACTGGACTGCGGGTGCTCCTTCCAGCACTTGCAGGGGGCGTGCAAATGGTGGAAGGCGCATGCTCTTCGCGTCCAGTGTTGGGAAGGTCAGGCATCGCAACCGACACAATTGGACTCTCCTTGTGGATTTGGGATTTCGAAGAATGCACAGTTCTTTGCTGTGCTGCTTTTGCCAGCTTGAGTCTTTTCATTTTTCTAGCGAGAGGCTGAGTGCTTCCATCCACATGTGAAGCTGAACCACTAGCCATGAACATAGGCCAGGGCCTCAGCCGTTCCTTGCCACTCCGTGTGGTAAATGGCATATTGGCAAGTTTACGCTTCTCCTCCGACAATTTTATTTTAGGTTTTGGAGTCCTTTTTTTACTGATATTTGGTGTTTTGGATTTGACATGCTCTGTACTATGACATTGGGCATCGGCCTTGGCAGACGACGTTGCTGGCATTTCATCGTCTCGGCCATGACTAGTGGCAGCAGCTTCAGCACGAGGTGGAAGTGGATCTTGATCTTTCCCTAATTTTGGAACCTCAACATTTTTGTTCTCCATATTTTAATAGGCACAACTAAAAGGCACCTCAGGTAAACAATGGAGATGGATGGATTGGATACTAGTATACAATTATGGACGGGCTGCCGAGTGCCGACACAGAGGTAGCCACAGCCGTGAACTACCGCACTGTACTGTGTCTGCTGCTAATATAGACTGGTTGATAAAGAGATAGTATACTCGTAACTAGTATGTATGTATAAAGAAAGAAAAAAAAACCACGGTTAGGTGGTATATACAATTATGGACGGGCTGCCGAGTGCCGACACAGAGGTAGCCACAGCCGTGAACTACCGCACTGTACTGTGTCTGCTGCTAATATAGACTGGTTGATAAAGAGATAGTATACTCGTAACTAGTATGTATGTATAAAGAAAGAAAAAAAAACCACGGTTAGGTGGTATATACAATTATGGACGGGCTGCCGAGTGCCGACACAGAGGTAGCCACAGCCGTGAACTACCGCACTGTACTGTGTCTGCTGCTAATATATAGACTGGTTGATAAAGAGATAGTATACTCGTAACTAGTATGTATGTATAAAGAAAGAAAAAAAAACCACGGTTAGGTGGTATATACAATTATGGACGGGCTGCCGAGTGCCGACACAGAGGTAGCCACAGCCGTGAACTACCGCACTGTACTGTGTCTGCTGCTAATATAGACTGGTTGATAAAGAGATAGTATACTCGTAACTAGTACGTATGTATAAAGAAAGAAAAAAAAACCACGGTTAGGTGGTATATACAATTATGGACGGGCTGCCGAGTGCCGACACAGAGGTAGCCACAGCCGTGAACTACCGCACTGTACTGTGTCTGCTGCTAATATATAGACTGGTTGATAAAGAGATAGTATACTCGTAACTAGTATGTATGTATAAAGAAAGAAAAAAAAACCACGGTTAGGTGGTATATACAATTATGGACGGGCTGCCGAGTGCCGACACAGAGGTAGCCACAGCCGTGAACTACCGCACTGTACTGTGTCTGCTGCTAATATAGACTGGTTGATAAAGAGATAGTATACTCGTAACTAGTATGTATGTATAAAGAAAGAAAAAAAAACCACGGTTAGGTGGTATATACAATTATGGACGGGCTGCCGAGTGCCGACACAGAGGTAGCCACAGCCGTGAACTACCGCACTGTACTGTGTCTGCTGCTAATATAGACTGGTTGATAAAGAGATAGTATACTCGTAACTAGTATGTATGTATAAAGAAAGAAAAAAAAACCACGGTTAGGTGGTATATACAATTATGGACGGGCTGCCAAGTGCCGACACAGAGGTAGCCACAGCCGTGAACTACCGCACTGTACTGTGTCTGCTGCTAATATAGACTGGTTGATAAAGAGATAGTATACTCGTAACTAGTATGTATGTATAAAGAAAGAAAAAAAAACCACGGTTAGGTGGTATATACAATTATGGACGGGCTGCCGAGTGCCGACACAGAGGTAGCCACAGCCGTGAACTACCGCACTGTACTGTGTCTGCTGCTAATATATAGACTGGTTGATAAAGAGATAGTATACTCGTAACTAGTATGTATGTATAAAGAAAGAAAAAAAAACCACGGTTAGGTGGTATATACAATTATGGACAGGCTGCCGAGTGCCGACACAGAGGTAGCCACAGCCGTGAACTACCGCACTGTACTGTGTCTGCTGCTAATATAGACTGGTTGATAAAGAGATAGTATACTCGTAACTAGTATGTATGTATAAAGAAAGAAAAAAAAACCACGGTTAGGTGGTATATACAATTATGGACGGGCTGCCGAGTGCCGACACAGAGGTAGCCACAGCCGTGAACTACCGCACTGTACTGTGTCTGCTGCTAATATATAGACTGGTTGATAAAGAGATAGTATACTCGTAACTAGTATGTATGTATAAAGAAAGAAAAAAAAACCACGGTTAGGTGGTATATACAATTATGGACGGGCTGCCGAGTGCCGACACAGAGGTAGCCACAGCCGTGAACTACCGCACTGTACTGTGTCTGCTGCTAATATAGACTGGTTGATAAAGAGATAGTATACTCGTAACTAGTATGTATGTATAAAGAAAGAAAAAAAAACCACGGTTAGGTGGTATATACAATTATGGACGGGCTGCCGAGTGCCGACACAGAGGTAGCCACAGCCGTGAACTACCGCACTGTACTGTGTCTGCTGCTAATATATAGACTGGTTGATAAAGAGATAGTATACTACTAATATTATATATACTGGTGGTCAGGTCACTGGTCACTAGTCACACTGGCAGTGGCACTCCTGCAGCAAAAGTGTGCACTGTTTAATTTTAATATAATATTATGTACTCCTGGCTCCTGCTATAACCTATAACTGGCACTGCAGTAGTGCTCCCCAGTCTCCCCCACAATTATAAGCTGTGTGAGCTGAGCAGTCAGACAGATATATAATATATATAGATGATGCAGCACACTGGCCTGAGCCTGAGCAGTGCACACAGATATGGTATGTGACTGACTGAGTCACTGTGTGTATCGCTTTTTTCAGGCAGAGAACGGATATATTAAATAAACTGCACTGTGTGTCTGGTGGTCACTCACTATATAATATATTATGTACTCCTGGCTCCTGCTATAACCTATAACTGGCACTGCAGTAGTGCTCCCCAGTCTCCCCCACAATTATAAGCTGTGTGAGCTGAGCAGTCAGACAGATATATATAATATTATATATAGATAATAGATGATGCAGCACACTGGCCTGAGCCTGAGCAGTGCACACAGATATGGTATGTGACTGAGTCACTGTGTGCTGTGTATCGCTTTTTTCAGGCAGAGAACGGATTATAAATAAAACTGGTGGTCACTATCAGCAAAACTCTGCACTGTACTGAGTACTCCTAATGCTCCCCAAAATTAGTAAATCAAGTGTCTCTCTAATCTATTCTAAACGGAGAGGACGCCAGCCACGTCCTCTCCCTATCAATCTCAATGCACGTGTGAAAATGGCGGCGACGCGCGGCTCCTTATATAGAATCCGAGTCTCGCGATAGAATCCGAGCCTCGCGAGAATCCGACAGCGTCATGATGACGTTCGGGCGCGCTCGGGTGCCCCGAGCAAGGCGGGAAGATCCGAGTCGCTCGGACCCGTGAAAAAAAACATGAAGTTCTGGCGGGTTCGGATTCAGAGAAACCGAACCCGCTCATCTCTATATATAACCAAATTATTCTTATAAGGATTTTCATTATAAATACATTCCCGTTCCCATTCGCCAAGGTATAAATTGGCGAAACTTGGGGCACAAATCGTCCCCATCGCTGTCCCGCAGTGCTGAATGAAATACTCCCCCAAAAACGTAAATTAGTTGCGCTGTACAACAAACTCTAAACATTCCAATAAAAAATCTGACCTGATGTTTTGTATTTCTGGATCCCTAGATAACACTGTTTTAATACATTGCAGCCCTTTATTAGCAAGAATCTCAGAGTTTGTAGATATTAATATAAAAAAGTATGTTCCTCTAGTAACATCCTACGTGCGAGACTCAACGTCCATCCTACAGGTCTTTGAAAATTTTGTGTGGAAAGATAGTTATTTATGGGGGACCATTGATATTAATTCACTTTATACGTCTATCCCGCATATTAAAGCGCTGCAATGTATTAAAACAGTGTTATCTAGGGATCCAGAAATACAAAACATCAGGTCAAAAATATATTGGTAAGACCAAGAGAGTACTTAAGTTGCGGATTCTTGAGCATTACAGAAATATTAAAAATAAACTTGACAATCATAGCGTTCCTCGCCATTTTAAAACATGCCAAAATAGTAATCCTCATTTGATGAGATTTATGGGGTTAGAACAAGTGGTTCTAGATCCTAGAGGAGGTGACAGATTGAAACTTTTAGCTAAACGAGAAAGTTACTGGATATTGACTTTAAATACGCTGTCACCTGCCGGATTAAATGAGGGGTTTGATATTATCCCATTTATCAAATAAATTGACATGTCAGGAAAGGTGTTAGCTATTTATTCCTGGGAGTCAATTCTAGCTTGCTTTCCCTAGCTGTGGTATGGTTTTATTCTTATTAAATTGTCACTACCATTTTATTAATTATCACTGCTATGTTTTACTTATTTTATTATGGTTCTTTTTTATGCCTGTAAAAATAGTTTTTACATGTTTGTTATATATGTAATTTTATGTATAACATTATGTGCACCTTTACAGTTGTAATGAACATCAGAGGAAAAGGTGTTTCAGCATTTGTGAATGAATAGGTGTTTAGCATCTGTGATTGATGTATATAGCATCACTCCCCCGTGGCTGGGATTGGTCCGGTGGAGTTGAAATAGAGAGACTGAGCTATGCTGAGCCAGCCCTCTGACGAAGTCATGAGTGACGAAACCGGTAGGGGCGTGGCCTAGCAGGAGGATCTTTGTGCAGCCGAGAAGCACCTTTCACAGACTGTGAAGTCCAGTATTGATCTAGCACTTGTTATACTTACGGTGGTTTACACCACCGCTTGTGGTACGTGTGCTTACCTCATGAGTGTCGGATTGTTGTAATAAACTACAATTTTAAAATTTATATGCACTATGGAGCGTTCCTTTTCTTCCATTTAATTACAGAATATATATATATATATATATATATATATATATATATATATATATACTGTATATACATAAATACACAGAGCGTTGGTGACTTTTATGCACCATGCGCCTTAGCGGTTATTGACCCTGCTCTGTGATTTTATATCGTCATCCACTTCGTGGCTGAGGTGCTGTAGTTGCTAAACGCTTCCACTTTCTAATACTATCACTCACTTATTGCAAAGGTGGTGTCCTATCACAGTATCACGCTTGAAGTCACTGAGCTCTTCAGAATGAGCCATTTTGTATCACAAATGTTTGCAAATGGAGTTTGCATGGCTAGGTGCTTGATTTTCTACACCTGTAGCAACCGGTCTGATTGAAACACCTGAATTCAATAATTAACAGGTGTGGCCAAATACTTTTGTCCATATAGTGTATGATTAGGTGTTAGGGGATTAGTGTGATACTGCTTCTCCCCCATGTATTAAGGAGGAGATCTGCGCCTCTGTCATTATCAGTGCTGGACTTGAACCTTAATGTTAGGGACCCACCAGATGAGGTCACCTGGTGTCAGGGCCAACTGTTTTTGTGAATCCGTTAACCCTGGACCATCCGAAGGTGTAGGTGCTGGAGTAAGGTAAAAACAGGGAGGACGAAGAAAGTTCTGTTTCATATATTTATTAAAGGACAACAATTCCAATAATGAATTAAATGACAATCATTAGTCACCGTATGTAAACTGACATGCTGCAAAGAATGGCATAATGATAAGCAGGAACAGTGTTAAAGATGCATTGAAGAAATGTTCATACAACTGAGTTTAGACAGGCTTGAGAATGAATGAAGAATTGTCCAAATGAAGCAATGATTGGTGCCAAACTGTAAGGAGTGTTAACTGGATATTGAAGACATAAATGAATAACTGTGAAGACTTGTACTGAAGCTTAAAGGTTAAACTAGAAGGCTGTGAAGAATTGTCCTTGAATGATGCAACAATGAAGATACAATACTGAAAAGAATACTTGCAAGTTGTGAAGATAATACTTGAAGCACTGTGAAGCTGCAGCAGACAACAACGATGAGAGAACAAGAACCAGGATTGAGTAGAAACTTCCACAGACTGTGATTAATGCAGTCAGTCACTGAACAACAGGGTAACTTCTAACATGACTCCGGGAATGCACTTGTTGCCACTTGGAGAGCGATTAACTGACAGCACAGCAGGGAGCTGGTGGATCTCTTGTGGTGAAGGCTGCAGGCAGACTCCTGGGAGTGGAGGCGATATCAGGACCACTGGAACCACACAGGATATCATGGAGAGAGCACAGAGCTAGGGCCTAGAGTAGATACAACAAAGCACTGGCTTTGAGTAACATAATCCCAGCCTACTTAAAGGCAGCACAAGCATGGGATTGGCTAACACTTATCCACAGGTGTTTCACAAGTGCTCACAGGTGCTCATTTGGTCTCCAACATTGCCGCCTCCTATACTGCAGACACACAGCGGCGCCTTCGGCCATTTGGTCCCCGCACTCTCGGCTCCCAGAACCTGCATCACCTCTGCTGCTGACCACACCGCGCCCCCACACGGCCGAACAGCACCGCGAGCAGCCGCGTCGGCAATGGATGGACCCCAGAACCCACAGCGGTGAGCGATCAGTTCGTGACATCTGGTCGAAGTTGGTGGGCCCACATTTTTGGCCAGAATAATGCTAAGCACCTCAAATTTACTCTAAGTTATATTGCAGAGTTTATTATAATTATTCTGAATTGCATTTTCTCTTTTTTTCTTTGTGGAACTACAAGTCTCAGCATGGTAACACCAATCATTATGTTTAAAATTAGGGTGTGTAGTCCATGTCCCGCTGTGGGGATGTGTGCATGGCGACGGGACCGTGCAGTTGTTCCCTGCACCGGACCGGAGGCAGCGATGGGTAGCAACACGGAATCGGCACTTCAAACTCGGCGCCAAATCGCCAGCCAATAAGAAGCGCCGTCCACGGCATTTGAAATCCAGCGCCATCCGCGAGCCAATCACGGTTCGCGGGGCGCCGGCCAATCACAGGCGGGCGCGGCGAGCCAATCGGCACTTTTCGCTTCATAGGCTCCGCCCCCTTGGAGTGACATCAGATGCCACCGGGACCCTGAAGAGAGAGGAGGCCGCTTGGAAGAGCGTCAAAGAGCGGTACGGAGGGAAGAAGCGGCGGAGAAGGTGAAGACGGTGGCCGTGGCAGGAAGAGCTCTGGTGGCCGCTGAAGAGGCCGGAAGACACCAGCAACAAGGAAGCAGATGTCCAGTGGTGGCTGGATGAGGAACGGCGCAGAAGGGGGCGCCGGAGAACCTTGGGACCAGGTGAGGCCTCAGTGAGGCTTATCTCTGCCCCTCTCCTCCCTAGACCACCAGGGTGCAGGTATTAGACCTGCAGGGAGGCACTAGGCCTGTGCACAGTTAGGAGTATCAGCCACAACCAGGCTTCCCATCCTGCGCCACAACCAGGCCTCCGGCTTTGCGCCACGTCCAGGCCTCCGGCCTGCGCCACAATCAGGCCTCCGACCTGCACCACATCCAGGCCGCCGGCCTGCGCCACATCCAGGCCGCCGGCCTGCACCACGTCCAGGCCGCCGGCCTGCGCCACGTCCAGGCCTCCAGCCTGCGCCACATCCAGGGTCCAGCAACCGGTAAGTGAAGTTGACCATTCGGGGTTTACTTATTATGCCGGGCTTTATTTTGTCTGAATCATTGTATTGCAGCTGTGTCTTTGATAGTGTGATCTCTGTCAGTTAGGGTTAGAACCAGTAGCCTCAGTTGTTGTTAATCTGTTCGGCAGGAAGGTTAGGCTGTAGTTAGATGTTAGCCGTTACTTAGATATGCCTGCAGTTAGGGAGGCTGTTCTTCTTACCTTTATAGAAGCAGAGACCCGCATCAATCAAGGTGACCAGTGAGTCAAGAGTGGGTATTACTCCATGTCTGTTTGTTACCCTTGTGTACCAGTTTAGGGGTTTGCTCGTGGACGTGAGAACCCCCTTGATCACACTACGTGCGAGAGTGCGAGTGTGTGAAAGTTGGGTGGCTGAGGCTCTGTGCCAATAATGATTTTCACCTTACCGGTGAAAGTCGCTGCCACCCTAGGAGTATCCTCTTTCCCTTGGGAAAAGAGGTGATACTCCTTCATTTATCTCCTTTCCTCCCCAGCTTGTCCGTCATCTACATCTGGAAGGGGATCGCTGTGTCCGGGTCCAACTGAAGGTTCCAGGTCCGTTGAAGGTTCCGTGACCTGAAGGTGAGAGAGTGTGGCGCCTGGTAAGTAGTGAGTCTACACCTGCACTACAGCAGGCACTACACCGCCACCCTCTTACACCCCTAATTTACTAAACTAAACGAGCTATCTCTTTTTTTTTCTTTACATTTACAGTATGTTACATTTAGGTAATTTGGTGGCTGAGGACGTTGTGAGAGTAGCAGTAGATTCATCTCTAAATATGTTTTTTTGAGATTATTTTTAAATATTTACTCTAAAATGATAGGAGCGCGTAATTAAGTGCTAAGTATTTTATGACAGATGTGTGGATGATCACTTAGGATTTTGTTAAGTTTGAATAATTAGTATTAAACATAAGCAAGAAATTATGTATGCTAATTGGGCACCAGACGCACATCAGGTATGCAAGTATATATTTACTTAAATTTGTGTATTAATTGGGAAAGTCACTTGACCCTTTTTGTAGAATATATAATAATGTAATAAAGTGTAATATACACTGCAGAGTTGGTGTTTTCACAGTCACTGTAAAATGTGAAGGTCGAGTTTTCCATTTAACTGTAATTAAATACAAACACCTCCACATATGTTGTTTACCCCTTTAAAAATTCAATGACAATCTTTTTTCGGTAGCATTCAAAGAGGAAATGACAAATGAGTATTGCACATGGACTGCTGTGACTTGATTTAATAGCTATTCATAAAGCAAAGTCAGTATTATCCGTATTACATTTCTATGTTATTCTATATACACTATTACTGTATTCATCTTATCCTTGTCAACCTCTCCAAAAATATAGATATGGACTCATATTTGGTGAGCATGCACAACACAGAAATTTATATATTGCACAACAAAAATAGGTGTATTACTGAGTGTAGATGAATGAGACAGACACCTGTTCCTAATGTATGCATCTCTATTCAGAAGTGCCTTCATGCTCTGTTCTGAAAAGAGGCCCATAACTAGAGATGTGGCAGAACATGGTCTCCCCCTAGGGAACAACACAAGCAGGCATAGCCATGTTGTTCAGTGAGTGAGGGTGAGCAAAGGGTAAAGTTAGTTACCACAGGCAGTGTGGCTGCATCATGCTGTGGGTGTGAGTGCATCATAGTAGGTGTGTACACACTTCCCACCATCCAGAGACCTTAAACCACTCTTATCACACGCACAGCAGACTCTAATACATGCGGAGTCACACAGCCAGTGTAGTACTGGTGCATGAAGGGCCGACCAGGGGAATGCAGGGCACGCAGGGACATGACTAGCCATTGGGTAGGTGTGGTCAGCGACTAGAGGGGCATGGCCATCCCACAAAGGACATGGCATAATTTTATAATAATAATCTGTGCCACTTTTGGGCTACTAATAATATGTACCCCCTTAAGTAAATTAATAATCATATGTGCCCCTTTAGAACAGTAATCATGTATGTTCCCTTTCTGTCTGTCTGTCTGTCTGTCTGTCTGTCTGTCTGTCTGTCTGTCTATCTATCTATCTTAGGGATTGGGATATTCTACACATAGGGTTTTTTTTTCCAGACTAAAATCTGCACTTGAAAATCATAATAGTTTTTCTTTTGCTAGTTTTCACCATCTTGAATGAAATGCTTATGAAGTTTAGGAATACTATGGTAGCCAGAAGGCATAATCATTTTAAAAATAAAAAGCTACCACACAAAATCAGCGGACCCCTGTTTTCATTTGACACAAGATGGGCGTGCTCTGCTCATTATAGCCCTCCACCCATCTCTGGAAAAAGAAATGTTGTCTATACCAGTGGTTCTCAACCGCGGTCCTCAAGTGCCCCCAACAGTTCATGTTTTCCAGGTCTCCTCACAGGATTGCAAGTGAAATAATTTGCTCCACCTGTGGGTCTTTTAAAATGTGTCAGTGAGTAATGAATACAACTACTAGGTGACCTGGAAAACATGAACTGTTGGGGGTACTTGAGGACCGAGGATGAGAACCACTGGTCTAACTGATGGCTGTAATTGTCCGCTGATCACATCTGTACATAATGTTCTTAGTGTTTTAAGCACCTCTTACACCCTGATGCCCCAGAAAACACAACATAGGTGGAGTTGGAGTCATGGGGTGGAACACAATTCTGGGTGGAATGGGAGTCAGTAGAAATGTACCAACTCCAGGTTCAAAATAAAAATGTATTACTATATACACTGCTCAAAAAAATAAAGGGAACACTTAAACAATACAATGTAACTCCAAGTCAATCACACTTCTGTGAAATCAAACTGTCCACTTAGGAAGCAACACTGATTGACAATCAATTTCACATGCTGTTGTGCAAATGGAATAGACAACAGGTGGAAATTATAGGCAATTAGCAAAACACCCCCAATAAAGGAGTTGTTCTGCAGGTGGTGACCACAGACCACTTCTCAGCTCCTATGCTTTCTGGCTGATGTTTTGGTCACTTTTGAAAGCTGGCAGTGCTTTCACTCTAGTAGTAGCATGAGACGGAGTCTACAACCCACACAAGTGGCTCAGGTAGTGCAGCTCATCCAGAATGGCACATCAATGCGAGCTGTGGCAAGAAGGTTTGCTGTGTCTGTCAGCGTAGTGTCCAGAGCATGGAGGCGCTACCAGGAGACAGGCCAGTACATCAGGAGACGTGGAGGAGGCCGTAGGAGGGCAACAACCCAGCAGCAGGACCACTACCTCCGCCTTTGTGCAAGGAGGAACAGGAGGAGCACTGCCAGAGCCCTGCAAAATGACCTCCAGCAAGCCACAAATGTGCATGTGTCTACTCAAACGATCAGAAACAGACTCCATGAGGGTGGTATGAGGGCCCAACGTCCACAGGTGGGGGTTGTGTTTTTGACTTGATTTAAGGACAGTACATCAAAGTTGGATCAGACTGTAGTGTGTTTTTCCACTTTAATTTTGAGTGTGACTCCAAATCCAGACCTCAATGGGTTAATAAATTTGATTTCGATTGATCATTTTTGTGTGATTTTGTTGTCAGCATATTCAACTATGTAAAGAACAAAGTATTTAATGAGAATATTTCATTCATTCAGATCTAGGATGTGTTATTTTAGTGTTCCCTTTATTTTTTTTATTTTTTTGAGCAGTGTATATATATATCTATAGCATCAGTATTCTGACCGCCGGGATATTAACTACATGCCATATACTGTATGTATATGGCACACACATATATATATATATATATATATATATATATATACTGTTTATGCCTAACGCTGCTCCTCACCTCTATGGGGGAATTCAAGTGTTTTGATGTTGATGGAGCCAAATGGAGCAATTCAATTGTTTGGTCCGTTAAACTGCCAGCGCTGGCATTTATGCTTGCAACCCCCCTGAGCTGGTGAGCAAAAATGAGCAAAGTGACCCATTTCAGCACTCAAACGGGACTTTTCACGTTGCGATCACAACTTTGGTCAGGTTTAGCTGCTTTACCCGGCTAAACCCGACCTCTGTAGGCACCACAACATGATATTACTGTTATTTTGTTCCATCATTTGGACGGGTTGGTAACTAGTATTATATAAATATCAGTGAACGCATTAATTCATGTACAGGCGTCTGTGACTAATCATTCCCCATTTCCCAGGCACTCCTCCAGATCAGGCATATGAACATATCAGCCAGATCATCTTAAATCAGGCAGAGGCGTACGCATCCATGCGATGCGATAGCAGGACCCGTTCTGCACATGCACAGAACCACGCCATTGGGGAAATGTAGTAAGGATCGCATAAGCGAAACTTACTGAACCACCCCCTGTATTCAGCAAACTTAGAGAGCTGGGAAGGAGGTGTGTGGTTGCAAATAGGTATCTGAGTTTATCCCTAAGCACTGTGTATTCTGCTACTGTGGAAACGCGTGAATTCAGGTCACGCACGCGCAGTTGGCCGGCGCAGCACTAGTTAGTAACACTGTTATTTCTGAAGCAGTTTTAGAGATCGTGAGAATAGCTGCTTTTCCAAGTAGCTTCACCCCCCCCCCCCCCCCCTTCCCCAAACACCCCACCCTCCCATCCCCCGGAGCAATACTGAATTGCTGCAGTAATTAAATATTCAATGTCGAAACTCATGCCGGTTTGGATACTCAATGATGAGTAGGTCCCAATGTCTTATATAACTTATTTTTTACTTTATATATACGGCATAATAAAACAGAGAAACAAATATTGTGAATATATCATATATCTCAGAACAATCAATATAATTTTATATATATATTTATATATACATATATATATATATACATATATATATATATATATATATATAAAAGAGATGAGTGACGGGCACTATTCGTGTTTTGGTTTTGGATCTGGATCCCCGCACGAGATTTGGATCTGGATTGGTTTTGCCAAAACCACCCTTTCGGGTTTTGGTTTTGGATCTGGATCATTTTTGAAAAAAACACAAAAACAGCTAAAATCACAGAATTTGGTTGTAATTTTGATCCTACGGTATTATTAACCTTAATAACATTCATTTCCACTAATTTCCATTCTATTCTGAACACCTCACACCTCACAGTATTGTTTTTAGGCCTAAAAGTTGCACCGAGGTTGCTGTATGACTAAGCTAAGCGACACAAGTGTGCGGCACAAATACCTCGCACATCTAGGAGTGGCACTGCAGTGGAAGACAGGATGGCAGATTTAAAAAATAGGCCCCAAACAGCACATCATGCAAAGAAGAAAAAGAGGTGCACCGAGGTCGCTGGAAGACTAAGCTAAGTGACACAAGTGAGCAGCACAAACACCTGGCCCATCTGGGAGTGGCAGTGCTGTGGCAGATAGGATGGCAGTTTTAAAAACTAGACTCCAAACAGCACATAATGCAAAGGAAAAAAGAGGTGCAATATGGAATTGTCCTTGGGCCCTCCCACCACCCTTATGTTGTATAAACAGGACATGCACACTTCTGTAACCAATCATTTCTGCGACAGGGTCTGCCACACCACTGTGGCTGAAATGGTTGGTTTGCTTGGGCCCCCACAAAAAAAGAAGCAATTAATCCTCCCACCAAAAAAGAAGCAATTAATCTCTCCTTGCACAAACTGGCTCTACAGAGGCAAAATGTCATCCTCATCCTCCGCTTCCTCACCCCTTTCAGTGTGTACATCCTCCTCCTCACAGAGTATTAATTTGTCCCCATTGGATTCCACCATCACAGGGCCCTGTGTACCTTCTGGAGGCAATTGCTGGTAAAGGTTTTCCAGGAGGAATTTATAATTCATTTTGATGAACATCATCTTCTCTACATTTTGTGGAAGTAACCTCCTACGCCGATCACTAACAAGGTTACCGGCTACACGAAACACTCTTTCGGAGTATACACTGGAGGGGGGGCAATTTAGGTAAATAAAGCCAGTTTGTGCAAGGGCTTCCAAATTGCCTCTTTTTCCTGCCAGTATATGTACATACTGTCTGACATGCCTACTTGGATGATGTCACCCATATAATCATCCACCATTCTTTCAATGGTGACAGCATCATATGCAGTGAAAGTAGACATGTCAGTAATTGTTGGCAGCTCCTTTAGTCTGGACCAGATGTCAACACTTGCTCCTGACTGCCCTGCATCACCGCCAGCGGGTGGGCTCGGAAATGTTATCCTTTTCCTCGCAGTCCCAGTTACTGGAGAAAATGAAGGAGGAGCTGTTGACGGGTCACGTTCCGCTTGAGATGACCATTTTCTCATCACCAGGTCTTTGAACCTCTGCAGACTAGTGTCTGCCAGAAAGAGAGATACAACATAGGCTTTAAACCTAGGATCGAGCAAAATGTAGTGCTCTGATTTCAACAGATTGACCACCCTTGAATCCAGGCAAAGCAAATGAAGGGCTCCATCCACAAGTGCCACATACTTAGCGGAATCGCTCCGTCTTAGCTCCTCTTTCAATTTCTCCAGCTGCTTCTGCAAAAGCCTGATGAGGGGAATGACCTGACTCAAGCTGGTAGTGTCTGAACTGACTTCACGTGTGGCAAGTTTGAAGGGTTAGAGAACCTTGCACAATACGGAAATCATTCTACACTGCGCTTGAGTCAGGTGCATTCCCCCTCCTTTGCCTATATCGTAGGTGGATGTACAGTCTTGAATGGCCTTTTGCTGCTCCTCCATCCTCTGAAGCATATAGTGTGTTGATTTCCACCTCGCTACCACCTCTTGCTTCAGGTGATAGATGGGCAGGTTTAGGAGTATTTGCTGGCACTCCAGTCTTTGGCACGCAGTGGCTGAATGTCGAAAGTGGCCCGCAATTTTTCAGGCAACCGACAGCATCTCCTGCATGCCCCTGTCATTTTTAAAAAAATTCTGCACCACCAAATTAATTGTATGTGCAAAACATGGGACGTGCTGGAATTTTCCCAGATGTAATGCACGCACAATATTGGTGGCGTTGTCTGATATCACAAATCCCCTGGAAAGTCTAAGTGGGGTAAGCCATGGTGCAATGATTTCCCTCAGTTTCCGTAAGAGGTTGTCAGCGGTCTGCCTCTTACGGAAACTGGTGATACACAGCGTAGCCTGCCTAGGAATGAGCTGGCGTTTGTGAGATGCTGCTACTGGTGCCGCTCCTGTTATCATCTACCCAGTGGGCTGTCACAGTCATGTAGTACTTAGTTTGCCCTGCTCCACTTGTCCACATGTCTGTGGTTAAGTGGACACTGGGTACAACCGCATTTTTCTGGACACTGAGGACACTTTTCTTAATGTCCCTGTACAGTCCGGGAATTGCTTTCCTGGTGAAGTGGAATCTAGATGGGATTTGGTATCAGGGACACACTACCTCCATCAGTTGTCTAAATCCCACTGCACTAATGGCGGATACCGGACGCACGTCTAACACCAACATAGCTGTCAAGGCCTCAGTTATCCACTTTGCAACAGGATGACTGCTGTCATATTTCATCTTCCTCGCAAAGGACTGTTGGACAGTCAATTGCTTAGTTGAAGTAGTACAAGTGGTCTTCCGACTTCCCCTCTGGGATGATGATCGACTCCCAGCAGCAACAACAGCAGCGGCAGCAGCAGTGGGCGTACCACTCAAGAATCCTCCGAAGGAATCGCGGTTAGGAGAGGACTCATCAGTCATGCCAGTGACATGGACTGCAGGACTACTGACGTTCCTGACTGAGGAGGAAGTTGACGTTGAGGGAGTTGGTGGTGTGGTTTGCAGGAGCTTGGGTAAAAGAGGAAGAAGGGATTTAGGTGTCAGTGGACTGCTTACGCTCTTACCCAAAGTTTCTGAACTTGACAATGACTTCTGATGAATGCGCTGCAGGTGACATATAAGGGAGGATGTTGCTAGATGGTTAACATCCTTACCCCTACTTATTACGGATTGACACCACATGGCTTAATACCTGTTGTCCAGATTTGTGAAGAAATAATTCCACACTGAAGAGGTGGCTTTTTTGGTATTTTGCCCAGACATGACAATGGGCTTATTCGTCCCATGGACAACATGTGTCTCCCCCGGTGCCTGATTTAAACAAACCACATCAGAATCCTCCTCGTCAACTTCCTCCTCAGTGCCAGCAACACCCATATCCTCATCCTGGTGTACTGGACTGTGGGTGCTTCTTCCAGCACTTGGAAAGGGCGTGCAATTGGTGGAAGGAGCCACCTCTTCCCGTCCAGTTTTGGTAAGGTCAGGCATCGCAACCGCCGACACACTAGGACTATCCTTGGGGATTTGTGATACCATCTAAGAACGGACAGTTCTAAGCTGTGCTTTTGCCAGCTTAACTCTTATCATTTTTCTAGCGGGAGGATGAGGGCTTCCATCATCATGTGAAGCTGAACTACTAGTCACGAACATAGCCGTTCCTTGCCACTCCGTGTTGTAAATGGCATATTGGCAAGTTTACGTTTCTCCTCTGGCCATTTCAGTTTATTTTTTGGGTCATTTTACTGAACTTTGGCTTTTTGGATTTTACATACCCTCTACTATGACATTGGGCATCGGCCTTGGCAGACGACTTTGATGGCATTTCTATGTCATGACTAGTGGCAGAAGCTTCAGCACTAGGATGAAGTGGTTCTTGATCTTTCCCTATTTTATCCTCCAAATTTTTCTTCTCCATTATTTTTCTGGAGTTATATAACAATATGCAACACAGGAAAGTGTACCCCTACACCACACAGGGCAACCTCTCTAAAAATTATTTTGATTAAATATTAATAACCCCTTTATTTGGAGTAAATAATATAGTAAATAATATACAGCACAGGACAGCACCACTGGACTTATATGGCAGTACCACTGGACTTATATGGCAGTACCACTGGACTGGACTTATATGGCAGTACCCCTGGACTTATACAGCAGTACCACTAGACTTATACGGCAGTACCACTGGACTGGACTTATACGGCAGTGCCACTGGACTTATACAGCAGTATCATTGGACTGGACTTATACCGCAGTACCACTGGACTTATACGGCAGTACCCCTGGAATTATAAGGCAGTACCACTGGACTTACATGGCAGTAGCACTGGACTGGACATATACGGCAGTACCGCTAGACTTATACGGCAGTACCACTGGACTGGACTTATACCACAGCACCACTGGACTGGACTGATATGGCAGCATCACTGGACTGGACTGATACGGCAGCACCACTGGACTTATGGCAGCACAGGACACCACCAGTGGACTTATGGCAGCACAGGACACCACCACTGGACTGATGCAGCACAAGACAGCACCACTGCACTGGACTGGACTTATACAGCAGCACTGGACTTATGGCAGCACAGGATACCACCACTGTGACTGGACTGATGCAGCGCAAGACACCACCCCTGGACTTATGCAGCACAACACAACACTGGACTGGACTTATACAGCAGCACGGAACACCACCACTGGACTTATGGCAGCACAGGACACCACCACTGGACTGATGCAGCACAAGACAGCACCACTGCACTGGACTGGACTTATACAGCAGCACTGGACTTATGGCAGCACAGGATACCACCACTGTGACTGGACTGATGCAGCGCAAGACACCACCCCTGGACTTATGCAGCAAACACAACACTGGACTGGACTTATACAGCAGCACGGAACACCACCACTGGACTTATGGCAGCACAGGGCACCACCACTGGACTGATGCAGCACAAGACAGCACCACTGCACGGGACTGGTTTTATACAGCAGCACTGGACTTATGGCAGCACAGGACACCACCACTGTGACTGGACTGATGCAGCACAAGACACCACCACTGGACTGATGCAGCACAAGACAGCACTGAAATGACACATAAGAGCAAGTCACCACCCCACGTGCCACACCACTTTCCCGCACAGACACTGAGGAGACACGTCCTCTCGCTACACTCTCCAGGACTGGAGTGAAAATGGCGGTGACATGCGGTTCCTTATATGGAATCCAAAACCCGGGAGTATCCGACAGCAGGATGATGACGTTTTGCCTCGTTCTGGTTTCCGAGTCTGGCGGGAAAATCCGAACCGGACTCGGATCCGGGCTCGGGATGTGTTGACGATTGGCTGGTACTTTATCTCTGTGGACTTTACCTCCATCCAAGGCTTAGTAAATACACTAGAGCCCTAAATCTGCATAGATGCTTGTATAGCACCCAGTCACTGTTGAGGAAGTTTTTGAACACCCTGAATATCCCTCGCACAGCTCTCCATACTCACTATATGTACCCTACCTTCACACAAATCTCCCCTCATCAAACAGACCCTCCCCCCATCAGTCAGCTTTCACTTCCCCTCATAAAGCTATCCCCTCTTCACACAGGCCTCCCTACACACAGCTCTTCCCCTTCACTCTTATTCCCTCTCACATAGCGCTCTCCCCTTCTAACACAGAACCCCCCCCCCCCTCCACCCAAGCACACACACAGCTCAGCTTCTCCCAACCCTTCTCCACCCCCCTCCTCCTCAGACACATATAGCACTCAATCCTCACACAGACCCCCCCCCCCCCACACACAGATCTCCTCCTTAATTCAGATCCCCATCATTCAGATCCCCCTCTCACAGATTTCCCCCTTCACACAGAACTGCCAACACATACACCCCACAAACACAGCCCTACGTCACTCAGATCTCCCTGCTCAACCAGATCCCCCCTTTCATGCAGACCAGCTCCCTTCCCCCACCAATAAAAACAGTTCTCCCCACTACCTCAGATCCCCCCTCACAGTTCTCCCCTCACTCAGCAGGTAGAATAAGACACTTTGTTGTCAGCACATGAGTGGCAGGGGTTCTGGGGTTCACCGGGCCCTGTGCAGCTGCTTTTGCCGCCTTGTGGATAATCCTGTTCTGCCTGTATATAATGCAGATCCATTCCAGACCACTATGAGCTCATATCTGATTACTATATAAAGTAGAGCGCACCTATACAATGTACAGCTATCGGTGACCACCAAAGGGCTCTACAGTATAACATGATAGCGACATCTGTATGTAAACAGGAGAAAAAGGAATGGAAACCCAGCAGCACTGCCATATTAATCAGAATTGGCTTGTGGTTTGGGTAGCACCAGGGCATACTTGTCCGAAAAAGGGCTTCCAGTGATTAGAAGTAAGCAATATGTGATCAGCATACCTCATGCCCTTGTGCCCTGCCAAGGCTTCAGGAAATCCCAATTCATTTTTTAATACAGCCAGAAGCTGTCATACTCCTTATTAGTTTTGAAGCAGGCCAAGCTAAATTCCCAAGACAAACTGCATTATCCATGCCACAGCTTTCATCCACAACATACATTTGATGACTCTTCAATGACTGTGACAGTTTAAAAATCCTCACACAGTGTTATTGTTCAGGACACAATAGAATTGAGTTATGCACCATCCAGCTTTGTTTATTAGTGGCAGATGGAAATCTTTCAGCTGCAACTGATATTGACAAGAAATATCTCACATGCGCCTGAGAAAAAGCTCTGGCTGTCACACAAATCATAGACAAAATATTCACAGCTGCGTTCTGTCTTATTGCACTGACACAATGTGATCTCTATCTATCAAGTGTCATAATGTAACGGTTTACCACATCAGCTCTCATTCTCATCCTAAACTAGAAGAGGAATAGAGATAATTATCCTAACTCTAACTAGAGTTTCTGTTTTTGTAGCCTAGACTTTTTATGAAAGTCCCTTTTCCTGAGACCTACTGTAGCAATTCATGGAAATTGACCCCTGCTAGGGTAATGGTGGAGGAAGGGGGTAAACAGAATGCCTGAACCTAACGTCTTTTTTCCACTTTCACTTTCAGGCAGCAAATCCACCATGTTCCTAAAGGAAGAAACCAGATTTATACTTGCCACTAGGGAGGCCAATCCCGGCCCATTTTTGTAATCCCAGGATTCAGGATTGAAAAAATCTCAATCCTGGGATTCCCAGGACCCCGAGATTGAATTGTATTTACAAGTAATAGAGAGCACAGAGCAGTTGACAGTGGGTCATACATGCCTACTCTCCTGGAAGTTATGGGAGGCTCCTGATTTTTGGGGTAGCCTCCCGCACTGCCGTAAGAGCAGGCAGATGTCCCGCATCCTGTCCACACCCTAGAGGAAGCGGGCAGGATGGAGAGATACTCTCCGGCATCATTTTAGACCAGCCCCCTTCCTGCCAACCCGCGAATCACAGTGTCTTTCCGATGTGGCCTGCAGCGTCTCCTCCTCCTCTGGGCTTCTCCTGAAGAGGAGAAATTAAAAGTAGGTAGGCATGAAGTGGGTGTGGAGATCAGAGAGAAAGGGTAGAGGAAGCAGTAATGATTGATGTAGGGAGCAGTATGGATCGATGTAGGGAGCAGGGAGAGTGGGTGTGGGGAGTACTGAGGTAGGATGTAGGGAGCAGCAAGTGAAGGTAAATGAGGGGGGTTGGTGTAGAGAGCAGTGAGGAAGGATGGAATTAGAGAGCAGTGAGGACGGATGGAATTAGAGAGCAGCGAAGAAGGATGGAATTAGAGAGCAGTGAGGGAGGGTGGGTGTAGGGCAGTGACATGCGGTGGGGTGAGGCAGAGCGTTTCATGCCATACTAACGTTTGTGCCAACGTTTTGACTGTATAAAGTATATGGAAAATACAAAGAATTTGTTTGAAATATCGTCTTTGCATTATTCTTATAATTTTTATAGCCAAAACTCTGAAGTAAAAAGTCTATGGCAGGTGAAGCAGTGCCTCACCTGCTTATCTTTTCCGCACATCTCTGATTAGCACTAACCACATTTCCAGGAGTTTATGCTGCTGCACCTGTGTATAATGCCCAGATCTACCCTTTGGCTCATATATTGCATGCAAATCTGGCTCTGGTGCTAGCCAGTGCTGTGAGGAAGGGTGCAGGAAACAGTGAGGGAGGGTGGGAGCGAAAAGCAGTGAGGGTGAGTGTGTGGGGAACACAGGATGGATGTAGGAAGTGCGTACCTGTGTACTGTGTACATGACGCTTAGGTGGGCAGCCACAGAGACACGGACAGCGCTGGTGGCCTTTCAAATGTAGCGCCAGCTGCCAGACAATCAGAGCTTCCGTGATTGGCTGCTGGTCCACAAGCCCTGATTTGCTTTCAGCCGGCGCTACATTTGAAATGATGCCACTGCTGTCTGTGTCTCTATGGCTGCCCACCTAAGCGCTATGTACACTGCTGCCATCTGGGCCACACAGCCGGGCATTGTCTAAGCCAAGTGCTGCTAGGCTCAGCGCTGCCTGGCAAAACTGCGCATGTGCAACCTAATTCCACAAATCCCAGGATTGGATGCTCTAATCCCGGGATTCAAATCCTAGCATTTTTGGGCCAAAATCACGGGATCCCACCAATCCCGATATCGGGATTGGCCTCCCTGCTTGGACAAAACAGGGACAGAACAGAACTACTGTACGTTCCTACTTCCTATTTATCCTCAATCTAGTATAGTATGTAAAAAATATAATAATATAGGTCATTGTATACTGTATAGGTCATTGGTACGGCCTCATCTAGAATACTGTGTTCAATTCTGGAGGCCATATCTTCAAAAGGATATTAATACAGACTGTACAAAGAAGGGCACCTAAAATGGTGCATGGCCTACATCACAAAACATACCCAGAAAGACTAAAAAATCTCATTATGTATAGTTTGGAACAGAGAAGGAAAAGGGGGGACATGATAGAAACTTTCAAATATATCAAGGATTTTAACAAAGTCCTGGAGGGAAACATTCTCCAAATGAAGAGAAGCAAAAGGACACGAGGACATGCACTGAGACTGGAGGGGGGGAGGTTCAGGAGAAATATGAGGAAAAAATTACTTCACAGAAAGTGTAGTAGACAAGTGGAATAGCCTCCCATCAGAGGTGGTAGAGGCTAAAACAGTAGAGCAATTTAAACATGCGTGGGATAGACATAAGGATATCCTTACAAAGAAATACGGATCAAATAAGTTTTGAGATAAAAATATGGTTAAAAAACAAGGGCAGACTAGATGGACCAAGTGGTTCTTATCGGTTCTTATATATATACAGTATATATATATATATATATATATATATATGTAGTCACAGGGACAGCATAAACATGCCTGACATGGAATTAGGACAACTGGCGGTGAACGAGTCGCCCAGGTGATATGCCAGGGGGTAGCTACTGTTAGGGGTCCTGGATCTTAGTGGTCTTTGGAAAATTTTACAGCTCTGTCTGCAAAGATCTGTTTTGAACTGTTTTGTAACCTGTGACTTGCTGGTAACTACTGATGTGCAGCTGTGAACTACCTGTCTGTGGAAAAGGTGTGGAAAAATCAACCATTCCTTTGGAACTTTTACCCGATATATGTGGTCCTTTGTGTATGTGATTGATGCAAAAGCAATCTTGATTTAATGGTAATTCACAGGCGACATAAAGTGCAGTCAGTGCAGTGAATGGGCGTAATTCAGATCTGATTGCTGGGCTGCGTTTTTTGCTGACGAAAAGCGGTGTGCAAGTGTGCAATCGCTTCTGTTGCAGAGCTGCACAAAAATCAGTTTGTGCAGTCTCTGCGCAGCCCAGGACTTACTCTTCCTGTGCGATGTAATCCTGTTGATCGGGGCCGGCGCTGACACCCTCCCTGAAAACGCCTGAGCCCGTCTGCATTTTTCTGGACACTCCCAGAAAACGGTCAGTTGCCACCCACAAATGGCCTCTTCCTGTCAACCACCTTGCGAACGCCCGCGCGTTTGGATTTTGCGCACCATCCCATCGCTAGGCGCCGACGCCCATTACTGTTGTGCAACACGCCAGCTAAAACGCACAGCAGCGATCAGATCTGAATCACCCCCAATGTTTCAGTCCTTGACGGACCATGTTCAGAACATACAGTAGCGGCATACTAATGTGTAATCCAAGCAGCTAGAATAGAGAAAGTCTGCTTGGTGTACACATTGGTGTGCTGCTTCGTCCTGAAGAAGGTCCACTTAACTGGCATGGTCAGATCACATGCGACTGCGCCACCCCACTGTGTCCCCCAGTTTTTGACGAGGAGATCCGTTCTGCAGATGTGCATAATATAATATTTAAAGATTTCAAAAAAATACTTTGAAGGGAAAAAATTGTCAGTTAAGCGGTTACAGGACCGAAACGTTGAATGCCCTGACTGCACTTTACTTATGCATCAATTTGGTGTGTGCCTAACAACCCTCTGTTCTATTTGGATATACTGGCATAGCAGGCTCTGTATACATACTAACAGCTTGCACTGTGAAGTGATTTCTAAGCTGTTTTCTACAATGCTCTGCTACCAATAACATCTCTGTAGGAAATTGCTTTGCTTACAGCCTGGGATCTATTTTGCAAAAGGAACTGTCTGTACTAACAAATTCGATAGGCTAAAATTATACTCTGAAAATAAAGTTACTAACATGCAGACTGCCTGACCACATATAGTAGACTGGATATTACAACTTCTGTAGCTCATAACGCTATATGATTGCTGGTTTCTTTGTTTGCATTATTTTTATTGCTGTTCATTGTTATACCAGCCGGTGTGTGTTTTATGTTTTAAAAATATTCTTTCATTGCAGAAATAAATAACCCGCCATGTTCCAGAGACCAATTTCACTACAGCGCATGTGCAGTGGCCATTTTGGGTGATTTTTTCGTTACAACTGCAGCGTGCAGGTGCAACGCTGGGCTCTGGAAAGGTATTCAAATATGGGTGCAATGTGTGCGATGTGGGTCTCCCCTGGAGCCAGGGGTCCATGTGCACCGCACACACTGCACCCATTATAGAAACGCCAATGTATCTGCTCCCAAGCGTTTTTTTATCTTCTCTTTCTTTGCATGTATTATTTTACAGATGCGCAGTAGAGAAATTCCTCGGGAAATGGCCATTATCCCGGAGATCTGCACATTCGCATTCTAGTCTGTGTCTTCTGGTGCCTCTAGATCACAGTGACATAGTGAGACAAGTGCAAACCCTTCTGGGTGTCCCCCAGGCCTATAAATACCTAGTCAGCACCCTAAAAGCACCCCTTGTGTCAGACGCCACCGGAAGTGACGTCATATCACACTCTCCTTAATAATAAACCTTCATAGTCAAGATCACGGCGTTCCAAGAAGAACGCATACCAGAAGTGTGCTGCTGCGATGCTGGCAAAGTATCTTGGCTGATACATTGATTTTGCATCCTGGGGTGCTTCACTGGCTGGAGTGCCGTGATCTCTCAGTGCGTAACTGTGGTCTTGCAAAGGTCTCAAGTTTGTGAACCCTTCAGAAGTTTCTATATTTCTGCTCAAATTTGGCCTAAAACAACCTCAGATTTTCGCACAAGTCTTAAAAGTAGATAGAGAACCAAATCAAACAAATTAGAAGTGCTCATTTTTTTTATTGAGGATAATGATCCAATATCACATATCTGTGAGTGTCAAAAGTATTTGAATCTATAGGCTTAGCAGATTTTTGGAAGGTAAAATTAGAATCAGGTATTTTCAATTTATGGGATTACAATCAGGTGTGAGTGGACAACCTATCTTTCTAAAAGAACAGGGATCTATAATAGTTTGATGTTCACAACAGGTTTGTGGAAGTGTATCATGCCATGAAGAAAGGAGATTTCTGAGGACCTCAGAAGAAGAGTTGTTGATACTCATCAGGCTGTAAAAGGTTACACAACCATCTCGAAAGGACTCCACTAATCAACAGTCAGACAGATAGTGTACAAATGGAGTAAATTCCAGACCATTATTACCCTCCCCTGGAGTGGTCGACCAACAAAGATCATGCCAAGAGCAAGACGTCTAATAGTTCGCAAAGTCACAAAGGAACCCAAGGTTACCTCTAAGCAATTGAAAGCCTTTTGCTAATGTTAATGTTCATGAGTCGACCATCAGGAGTACATTGAACAACAATGATGTGCATGGCAGGATTGCAAGGAGAAAGCCACTGCTCTCCAAAGAGAATATTGGTGCAGTTTGCTAAAGGTAACCTGGACAAGCCAACAGGCTATTGGAACAATGTTTTGTGGACAGATGAGCCAAAATAGAGCTTTTTGGCTTAAATGAGAAGCGTTATGTTTGGAGAATGAAGAACACTGTATTTTACTTTTTTATATTGCACACCATGTCTGCATTTACAGCCATTTTATTATATGCAAAAAGTGTAAATAATACTTCTGGTTCCAGTTAATGCTGCAAAACCAGAAATGACCAACTAAGGGATCAGCTATTTAATGGCATACAGTACATCAAACACATGCCTGCCTTAAGAAATAGAAGACTTGAAACACGTTGGTGGCACAAACTCCTAGGACCATAAAGAAAAGAATGCCCTGACTGAGTGATATGTGGAATGAAAGCTTGAGAATCCGAAAACCTCAGACTTTATACTACAGTACACGCCCGTTTGACTCACCCATCTGTCAACAGTCCCCTGTTTGATCTACAGTACAGTGTCTTATATTCAATGACATGCAATCAGGAGAGACAGAGACTCTCCTGTCACACTCAAGAATACTACAGGACTTTGTCTATAAAAATTATTTGAATACTATAAAGAAAATATTTATCATTTATAAATATCATCTTTGGATTATTCTAATCATTTTTATCGTCAAAACTCACCAAATTTGCAGCGCCCCACTGGAAATACAGGGACTGTCAGTGAAAGACCAATGGTGAGGCAGCTACGAGCTCAGCCTCCCCTGTGTGATAGAAACTGCCTGGAGTTGGGGGCAGGGTCACATTATGGCCAATAATACTGCAGAGAAAAGCACAAGGTGAGGCAGTTATCATGGGTGTGGTTTAATGCAGTGTCAGGTGTCCTATCCAGGAAATTCCCCAGTACCCAAACAGTGGGTGGCTGCTGGAGCTGGGCAAGGGGGTCACAGGGCTGGCCTACTCCCCTCCTGTATTCAATCCACCCACCTGCCACTTGGAGGGAGCAGATAGTGACTAACAAGTTTTAGGCAGCTTCTGCAGACGTTCTGCAACATGTTTTAATGTATTTTATGGTGAGCACCTCTTTCTTGTGGGCACCACCCTGAGCAGCAGAAGGCATGGCACCAGCTATTGATACGCATCAGTCATAGCTCATGTAATCGTGATTAGTGGCCAGATAAAAAGGGATTTAAGTTGGCCCAGGGGCTGGCATGCTTAAAAATAGAGATTTTTTTCTCTAGGGCAAGTATGAGATTTCAATGTTTGGACCATGATCAAGAACCTAGCATACAGTATAGTGGGTTTTAAAAACTTTTTTGTGCTCTCTGTCAGATCTTTTGTGGCCAATCTTATTTTTTAAATACATATACAGTATATAGGGTAACAGTATATACTGCACCTTTGTATAATATCCACATGCACCCTTGGGTTTATATGTGTGTGTGTAAATCTGGCTATGATTCTAGCCAGTGCCTCCTCATTGACCCACATCCCTGTTTGTATTATTCTTTATAATATTCTTATATTCTTATATATCTCCAGTTGGAATATTTTTATCTTCTATAGCTCTAATAAATACTTTTGTAATTTTACATGATGTCACTAATACATGGATGGTTCATATATTAGACATTGGTCTGAGCCAATTTATAATCAATCAGATTAATCAGAGAAATCTTGGGGCCCTGTACACTTCTGCCTCCGGGGCCCCCCTGCCACCCCCATCCCCCTTTGAACTTGTACTTAGGAAAGATGTTTTATATTTTTATAAATATATATATATATATACACACACAGATAGATAGATACATACATACATACATACATACATACATATGTACGTACATACATACATACATACATACACACATATATATTAGGATCTCAATTAAATAAACTAAATGTACTAGACAGTCGTCAGCTTGCAGCCAGCCAGGGCATCTCCTTCTGCAGCAGGGGGGTGGAGAATAATGAAGTGGAGGCGCGCTGCGGCCGCCAGGCACAGTGCCGGTGGTGTCATTCATTATTACACCACCAGGTGACCAAGGTGACGGGGTAGCCGGGGAGGTGTATGCTGGGGGAGAAGGGGTCACCAGGAGAGTGGAGGTCGCTGGAGTTTTTACCCTGCCAGTGTGCCTGTCGCGAGGTCCGGCACAGCATTATATGGCAGCGCAGCACCAGGCTAAGTGATAGGGTACACGGGGAGGGGGGCAAGAATGGACAGAGCAGCAAGTACTTTTTTTTTTTACTTAATTAGCGGGGGAGCATACTATGTAAATATGTATTACAGTAAGCTCTGACACCCGTTTTTTGTGCCCCTCTGCCTCGGGGCCCGGTATAACTGTCCCCTTTGACCCCACCCCTGTTGCCGGGCCTGATTGCACTATGAGAGTGTATGTTTTTTATGTAATATCCTGACATATCTTTGAACTGTACTGAAGGAGAACTGCGTACTACATAAATTAAATGTAGTTCTCATGTTTATTTTCTACGTCAGACCTCTCTATACCTATCACCCCTACTAGCGCTATTTTCTAACAGACCACAATTCTTGTTTCCTACTACAGTATTTTCTGAGTCTCAGTGCGCTGAATCTAAGGGTGTGTACACACGGTGAGATCCTTGCTATGCCCGATTTTCACTTGTGATTTCCCTTGAAGTCCCTGGAGCCCAGATAGCACAGATCTTGACTAACTTTTCTTCAGATATGGACTATGTGTGCTTACGATTTTGGCTTATGTGAGATTTTGGCTTATGTGAGATGTCATTGACATGTGAGATGAACTAGATAGTACACCGACCTAGCAAGAATTGACTTGCCTGCACAGTCTATCTTTTCTTGCGATGCCAACCTGGCGGGACCGCGCATCGGGATCGAATCGGGATTGCAATCTGCACTAACTTTTCTTGCGATTTTGATTATATAGTCAAAATCGAAAGAAAATATCTCACCGTGTGTACACACCCTAAGGGTGTGTACACACGGTGAGATCTTTTCTTCCGATTCTGACTATATAGTCAGAATTGGAAGAAAAGATAGTGCAGATCGCAAGGTGACAGTCACCTTGCGATCCCGATTCGATGCCGATGCGCGGCCCCGCGCGGTCGGCATCGGCTGAAAAAATAGACTGTGCAGGCAAGTCAATCTTGACTATCTCTATAGAGATAGTCAAGATTGACACTTAGCCAAAATCGCACAGAACCAGGATCGCAAGCACACTCATTATGTGCTTGCGATACTGGCTAAGTGCCGAACCGGCCCCTGTCGCACAGTGAGAATCGGTTAAGTCCGAATCTCACCGTGTGTACACACCCTAAGTTGTATTGGTAACGCGGCTGGTTCACTGTCCCTGAAGCACCAATAGAGTACCACTATCCCTTTTATTGTATTTTAACAGCACTATATGTCGACAACCCACAGTTCTGACATGCGCCACATGACCTTTATGTGTCACCACCTGCCACACCACTTGCCATCAGACCTTCCACATGCCATCAAATTGATATTAACACTTATAAATAGAGACTCCCCTACACACAATCACTGATTATTCTGGTGAGATGATGGTGGAAGATGTGTGGATGATGTTACCATCACATGAACTCCACACTGGTATGAGCATGGTATCCCCATGTGTGTGTTGGGATAGATGAAATAAAGAGGTAGGGTAAAAGATGGGATGGAGGGTAAGATGGGATAAGGTAAGATGAGATCCACGCACACATTGTGGGCAAGTGCTTGATAGCGAATAAGATGACACTTTGTATACAGCAACTTGTGTTTTTAAGGAAGAAGCCACTAAGTGGTAAGTACTTTTTGGGAAAGTCTATAGAGAGATGAAATGCATCAGTCTCCTTCCCTTTCCGTTATCTCATCCATGTGACCACATACCCAGAGCAGCATGAACAGGCCAACAAAACTGGAAATCTCAGCCGCATTAAACAACATCATTGAGCAGGAGCGAACTGTGGCCTTTTATCTTTTCCCGATCCTGTTGGCCGGTAACAGAAATCATGGGTACACACATATTTTTGCACCTCCATCCCTGGGTCCCTGGAAAGTACAGTCCAGTCACTGGGGACTCTTCTTACCTCTATTTAGTTTCTCTGCAATGGGAAGCCTTTGAAGAAATTGTTACTCCCTGGGTGGATGGTGACTACATGCCTCTTTGCATGGAATATAACCAATGGCATCATCATATATCATGGATTCAAACAGATAATACATAGTAACAGACTTGATCAACATTCCTGATCAAACTAATTTATATCAATAAACTGTTTTTGCTAATTTGGTACCATTTGTATAAGTAATGTTTCCTTAGATTTGGTGCCTTAATGAAGATTACGGTTCCCAAGCCATTTGCTTCTATTGCTGCCCATTTTGTATAATCCTTAACCACTTCCCCAGTTCTCTTCAGCCTCATCCTACCTTGTGTCTCTCCAGCTAACCTGTGTCTCTCCAGCCTCATTCTCTAATGTCTCTTCAGCTCCATCCCCCCTCTGTCTATCCAGCTCCCCAGTGTATCTCCAGCTGTAGCCCCTGCTGTCTGTCAGCACCCTAGTATCTCTTTAGCCCATTCTGTCTCTAAAGCCTCCCAGTGTCTCTTCAGCCCCAGGCCCATTCTGTCTCTTCAGCCACAAGTGTCTCCAGCTCCATGTCCCTTTGGTCTCTCCACCCCCCAGTGTCTCCCCAGCTCCAGACCCCTTCTGTCTCTCCAGCTCCCCAGTGTCCCTGTGGCTCTAGCCCCTAGTGTCTCTCCAGCTCCCTTTTGCCTCTCCAGCCTCCTAGTGTCTCACCAGCTACAACCTCCTTTGTCTCTCCAAAACCGCAGTGTCTCTTCAGCTCCAGCCTTCACATTCTTCTGGCTCTGGCCTATAGTCACTTAATTTCTTCTGGCTGATCCTCTTCACATGCCTGCTTTTCTTCGTGTCATGGTTCCTCTGGCTTTCAGTTGTGCTGTGCAACCTCATGAGCGCTGCTCTGTACTAAACATATAACTTTATTGCACCGGTCCCTGGCAGTGCCAGTAGATTAAGTGACATTGGCTTCCTGGATCTCAGTTTGCCTACTGTGCCCTTCTGATCATTGCAGCAGTTAGAGAAGGATTCATGGATCTATCTGTTTGCAATTCTGGGGCCTCTTGGAACCTCAAGGCCCGGTACGTGTGTGCCCCTTGTCCCTTGTTGCCAGGACTGCATCAGAATGGTATTTTAGAGCACAGGGAGATTCCTGCACAATACTTTTTAATATAACCCTATCCTATGTGTCATAATATAATCCGAAAATAGAATTCATTATTTCAGGATTGAAACAGGATATGATTTATACTACACTGACCTCATATTATAAAGAAGAACAATATCTGTGTTTTATGGTATCTCATCTGCAGGATCACCCATTTGGTGACCTGCATCGCAGGCCTTTACAGATATTGGCCCTCATTCCGAGTCGTTCGCTCGGTATTTTTCATCGCATCGCAGTGAAATTCCGCAGAGTGCGCATGCGCAATATTCGCACTGCGACTGCGCCAAGTATCTTTGCTATGAAGAAAGTATTTTTACTCACGGCTTTTTCATCGCTCCGGCGATCGTAATGTGATTGACAGGAAATGGGTGTTACTGGGCGGAAACACGGCGTTTTATGGGCGTGTGGCTGAAAACGCTACCGTTTCCGGAAAAAACGCAGGAGTGGCCGGAGAAATGGGGGAGTGGTTGGGCGAACGCTGGGTGTGTTTGTGACGTCAAACCAGGAAAGACAAGCACTGAACTGATCGCACAGGCAGAGTAAGTCTGGAGCTACTCTAAAACTGCTAAGTAGTTTGTGATCGCAATATTGCGAATACTTCGGTCGCAATTTTAAGATGCTAAGATACACTCCCAGTAGGCGGCGGCTTAGCGTGTGTAACTCTGCTAAATTCGCCTTGCGACCGATCAACTCGGAATGAGGGCCATTATCTTATTAGCCCACAGTCACATTATTAACATGCCAGTCATCATCAACACAGGATTGTGCCATCTCCTATAAAAACAAACATTTGTAGCTATGTTTTGCTTTTATATACATTATCACTGACTGACACAATAATAAACTATAGTCTATATCAGGCATTCCCAACCACGGTCCTCAAGGCACCCTAACAGTGCAGGTTTTAGTGATATCCAGGCTGCAGCACAGATGGTTAAATCAAAATAACTGAGTTACTAATTAAGTCACCTTTGCTGAAGCCTGGATATCACTAAAACCTGCAGTGTTAGTGTGCCTTGAGGACCGTGGTTGGGAATGCCTGGTCTTTATGCTTCATCCTAACCCTCTGTTCCATGCTCTCTTTGTACCCCATCTGTATCACCCCTGTCTGTCTACCACTCCCCTTTAGAATGTAAGCTCTCACGAGTAGGGCCCTCTTCCCTCATGTGCTTATCCTTTTTCTTACTTTAATGATCTTCAGCTGTACCACATCCAGCAGTCCTCTGCCACCTGATACTTATTTCAGTGTCATCTGCTTTTGTAGCTATGTTTACTAACCCTGTACTTGTCTTATATTGTCTTCAGCTGTAAGTTGCTGTTTTCCTGTTTTGATTATTTGTTTATGTACTCTGTAATTGGGCACTGCAGAACCCTTGTGGTGCCATATAAATAAAGGATAATAATAATAATAATAATAATAATAATAATAATAATAATTATTATTATAATAATATGCTGAAATGTGTGGTTTGTATATCCTAATATATTTTAGATAAGGTGCACCCAAACTATGGCCCGCAGGTCAGACGCGACCCTCCACTTGCTCCAATGCAGCCCTCTGACCGGACAACGGTTTGCAGTCTTCCCCTGAACCTCCATTACACGGAGTAACAAGCGCTGCACTTTCTGAGGAGACTAGAGACTGTGCCATGAGGAGGATAGGGATCTGACTATTATCTGAGGAAGGACAGGTGCTGGGGGCTGTATATCAGGAAGAATCCTGTAGGATGGGGACAAGAACATAATTTAAGGAGGACAGAGTGAGGGCATGGGTGGAATAGGAACCTCCAGGAACAGTATTTTAGAGGGAGGAGACATACCATAACCTGAGGATTATAGAGAACATAGTCATTAGCTGAGGGACAGTATCTGAGGTAAGAGATGTGCACCGGAAATTTTTCGGGTTTTGTGTTTTGGTTTTGGGTTCGGTTCCGTGGCCGTGTTTTGGGTTCGAACGCGTTTTGGCAAAACCTCACCGAATTTTTTTTGTCGGATTCGGGTGTGTTTTGGATTCGGGTGTTTTTTTCAAAAAACCCTAAAAAACAGCTTAAATCATAGAATTTGGGGGTCATTTTGATCCCAAAGTATTATTAACCTCAATAACCATAATTTCCACTCATTTTCAGTCTATTCTGAACACCTCACACCTCACAATATTATTTTTAGTCCTAAAATTTGCACCGAGGTCGCTGGATGACTAAGCTCAGCGACCCAAGTGGCCGACACAAACACCTGGCCCATCTAGGAGTGTCACTGCAGTGTCACGCAGGATGGCCCTTCCAAAAAACACTCCCCAAACAGCACATGACGCAAAGAAAAAAAGAGGCGCAATGAGGTAGCTGTGTGACTAAGCTCAGCGACCCTAGTGGCCGACACAAACACCTGGCCCATCTAGGAGTGTCACTGCAGTGTCACGCAGGATGGCCCTTCCAAAAAACACTCCCCAAACAGCACAGGACGCAAAGAAAAAAAGAGGCGCAATGAGGTAGCTGTGTGAGTAAGCTAAGCGACCCTAGTGGCCGACACAAACACCTGGCCCATCTAGGAGTGGCACTGCAGTGTCAGGCCGGATGGCCCTTCCAAAAAATACTCCCCAAACAGCACATGACGCAAAGAAGAAAAAAAAGAGGCGCAATGAGGTAGCTGTGTGACTAAGATAAGTGACCCTAGTGGCCGACACAAACACCTGGCCCATCTAGGAGTGGCACTGCAGTGTCACGCAGGATGGCCCTTCCAAAAAACACTCCCCAAACAGCACATGACGCAAAGAAAAAAAGAGGCGCAATGAGGTAGCTGTGTGAGTAAGCTAAGCGACCCTAGTGGCCGACACAAACACCTGGCCCATCTAGGAGTGGCACTGCAGTGTCACGCAGGATGGCCCTTCCAAAAAATACTCCCCAAACAGCACATGACGCAAAGAAAAATGAAAGAAAAAAGAGGTGCAAGATGGAATTGTCCTTGGGCCCTCCCACCCACACTTATGTTGTATAAACAGGACATGCACACTTTAACCAACCCATCATTTTAGTGACAGGGTCTGCCACACGACTGTGACTGAAATGACGGGTTGGTTTGGACCCCCACCAAAAAAGAAGCAATTAATCTCTCCTTGCACAAACTGGCTCTACAGAGGCAAGATGTCCACCTCATCATCATCCTCCGATTCATCACCGTGTACATCCCCCTCCTCACAGATTATCAATTCGTCCCCACTGGAATCCACCATCACAGCTCCCTGTGTACTTTGTGGAGGCAATTGCTGCTGGTGAATGTCTCCATGGAGGAATTGATTATAATTCATTTTAATGAACATCATCTTCTCCACATTTTCTGGAAGTAACCTCGTACGCCGATTGCTGACAAGGTGAGCGGCGGCACTAAACACTCTTTCGGAGTACACACTTGTGGGAGGGCAACTTAGGTAGAATAAAGCCAGTTTGTGCAAGGGCCTCCAAATTGCCTCTTTTTCCTGCCAGTATACGTACGGACTGTCTGACGTGCCTACTTGGATGCGGTCACTCATATAATCCTCCACCATTCTTTCAATGGTGAAAGAATCATATGCAGTGACAGTAGACGACATGTCCGTAATCGTTGTCAGGTCCTTCAGTCCGGACCAGATGTCAGCATCAGCAGTCGCTCCAGACTGCCCTGCATCACTGCCAGCGGGTGGGCTCGGAATTCTGAGCCTTTTCCTCGCACCCCCAGTTGCGGGAGAATGTGAAGGAGGAGATGTTGACAGGTCGCGTTCCGCTTGACTTGACAATTTTCTCACCAGCAGTTCTTTGAACCCCTGCAGACTTGTGTCTGCCGGAAAGAGAGAAACAACGTAGGTTTTAAATCTAGGATCGAGCACGGTGGCCAAAATGTAGTGCTCTGATTTCAACAGATTGACCACCCGTGAATCCTTGTTAAGCGAATTAAGGGCTCCATCCACAAGTCCCACATGCCTAGCGGAATCGCTCAGTGTTAGCTCCTCCTTCAATGTCTCCAGCTTCTTCTGCAAAAGCCAGATGAGGGGAATGACCTGACTCAGGCTGGCAGTGTCTGAACTGACTTCACGTGTGGCAAGTTCAAAAGGTTGCAGAACCTTGCACAACGTTGAAATCATTCTCCACTGCGCTTGAGACAGGTGCATTCCACCTCCTATATCGTGGTCAGTTGTATAGGCTTGAATGGCCTTTTGCTGCTCCTCCAACCTCTGAAGCATATAGAGGGTTGAATTCCACCTCGTTACCACTTCTTGCTTCAGATGATGGCAGGGCAGGTTCAGGCGTTTTTGGTGTTGCTCCAGTCTTCTGTACGTGGTGCCTGTACGCTGAAAGTGTCCCGCAATTCTTCTGGCCACCGACAGCATCTCTTGCACGCCCCTCTCGTTTTTTAAATAATTCTGCACCACCAAATTCAAGGTATGTGCAAAACATGGGACGTGCTGGAATTTGCCCATATTTAATGCACACACAATATTGCTGGCGTTGTCCGATGCCACAAATCCACAGGAGAGTCCAATTGGGGTAAGCCATTCTGCGATGATCTTCCTCAGTTGCCGTAAGAGGTTTTTAGCTGTGTGCGTATTCTGGAAAGCGGTGATACAAAGTGTAGCCTGCCTAGGAAAGAGTTGGCGTTTGCGAGATGCTGCTACTGGTGCCGCCGCTGCTGTTCTTGCGGCGGGAGTCAATACATCTACCCAGTGGGCTGTCACAGTCATATAGTCCTGAGTCTGCCCTGCTCCACTTGTCCACATGTCCGTGGTTAAGTGGACATTGGGTACAACTGCATTTTTTAGGACACTGGTGAGTCTTTTTCTGAGGTCTGTGTACATTTTCGGTATCGCCTGCCTAGAGAAATGGAACCTAGATGGTATTTGGTACCGGGGACACAGTACCTCAATCAAGTCTATAGTTGGCTCTGCAGTAATGATGGATACCGGAACCACGTTTCTCACCGCCCAGGATGCCAAGGCCTCAGTTATCCGCTTTGCAGCAGGATGACTGCTGTGATATTTCATCTTCCTCGCAAAGGACTGTTGGACAGTCAATTGCTTGGTGGAAGTAGTAAAAGTGGTCTTACGACTTCCCCTCTGGGATGACCATCGACTCCCAGCAGCAACAACAGCAGCGCCAGCAGCAGTAGGCGTTACACTCAAGGATGCATCGGAGGAATCCCAGGCAGGAGAGGACTCGTCAGAATTGCCAGTGACATGGCCTGCAGGACTATTGGCATTCCTGGGGAAGGAGGAAATTGACACTGAGGGAGTTGGCGGGGTGGTTTGCGTGAGCTTGGTTACAAGAGGAAGGGATTTACTGGTCAGTGGACTGCTTCCGCTGTCGCCCAAAGTTTTTGAACTTGTCACTGACTTATGATGAATGCGCTGCAGGTGACGTATAAGGGAGGATGTTCCGAGGTGGTTAACGTCCTTACCCCTACTTATTACAGCTTGACAAAGGCAACACACAGCTTGACACCTGTTGTCCGCATTTCTGTTGAAATACTTCCACACCGAAGAGGTGATTTTTTTGGTATTTTCACCAGGCATGTCAATGGCCATATTCCTCCCACGGACAACAGGTGTCTCCCCGGGTGCCTGACTTAAACAAACCACCTCACCATCAGAATCCTCCTTGTCAATTTCCTCCCCAGCGCCAGCAACACCCATATCCTCCTCATCCTGGTGTACTTCAACACTGACATCTTCAATCTGACTATCAGGAACTGGACTGCGGGTGCTCCTTCCAGCACTTGCAGGGGGCGTGCAAATGGTGGAAGGCGCATGCTCTTCACGTCCAGTGTTGGGAAGGTCAGGCATCGCAACCGACACAATTGGACTCTCCTTGTGGATTTGTGATTTCGAAGAACGCACAGTTCTTTGCTGTGCTTTTGCCAGCTTAAGTCTTTTCATTTTTCTAGCGAGAGACTGAGTGCTTCCATCCTCATGTGAAGCTGAACCACTAGCCATGAACATAGGCCAGGGCCTCAGCCGTTCCTTGCCACTCCGTGTGGTAAATGGCATATTGGCAAGATTACGCTTCTCCTCCGACGATTTTATTTTAGATTTTTGAGTCCTTTTTTTACTGATATTTTGTGTTTTGGATTTTACATGCTCTGTACTATGACATTGGGCATCGGCCTTGGCAGACGACGTTGATGGAGTTTCATCGTCTCGGCCATGACTAGTGGCAGCAGCTTCAGCACGAGGTGGAAGTGGATCTTGATCTTTCCCTATTTTTGGAACCTCAACATTTTTGTTCTCCATATTTTAATAGGCACAACTAAAAGGCACCTCAGGTAAACAATGGAGATGGAAGGATACTAGTATACTTATGGATGACGAGTGACTGACGACACAGAGGTAGCTACAGCTGTGGACTACCGTACTGCGTCTGCTAGTATAGAGATGATAATGATATAAAAAATATATATATATCACTACTGCAGGTATATATAATATAATGACGGACCTGCTGGACACTGTCAGCAGACTCCTAATCTACTAGTATGAAGAAGATAGAAAAAAAAACCCACCACAGGTAGGTATACAATTATGGACGAGCACTGACGACACAGAGGTAGCCACAGCCGTGGACTACCGTACTGCGTCTGCTAGTATAGAGATGATAATGATATAAAAAATATATATATAAATCACTACTGCAGGTATATATAATATAATGACGGACCTGCTGGACACTGTCAGCAGACTCCTAAACTACTAGTATGAAGAAGATAGAAAAAAAAAACCTACCACAGGTAGGTATACAATTATGGACGAGCACTGACGACACAGAGGTAGCTACAGCCGTGGACTACCGTACTGCGTCTGCTAGTATAGAGATGATAATGATATAAAAAATATATATATATCACTACTGCAGGTATATATAATATAATGACGGACCTGCTGGACACTGTCAGCAGACTCCTAAACTACTAGTATGAAGAAGATAGAAAAAAAAAACCACCACAGGTAGGTATACAATTATGGACGAGCACTGGCGACACAGAGGTAGCCACAGCCGTGGACTACCGTACTGCGTCTGCTAGTATAGAGATGATAATGATATAAAAAATATATATATATATCACTACTGCAGGTATATATAATATAATGACGGACCTGCTGGACGCTGTCAGCAGACTCCTAAACTACTAGTATGAAGAAGATAGAAAAAAAAAACCCCCACAGGTAGGTATACAATTATGGACGAGCACTGATGACACAGAGGTAGCTACAGCCGTGGACTACCGTACTGCATCTGCTAGTATAGAGATGATAATGATATAAAAAATATATATATATCACTACTGCAGGTATATATAATATAATGACGGACCTGCTGGACACTGTCAGCAGACTCCTAAACTACTAGTATGAAGAAGATAGAAAAAAAAAAACCACCACAGGTAGGTATACAATTATGGACGAGCACTGACGACACAGAGGTAGCCACAGCCGTGGACTACCGTACTGCGTCTGCTAGTATAGAGATGATAATGATATAAAAAATATATATATATATCACTACTGCAGGTATATATAATATAATGACGGACCTGCTGGACACTGTCAGCAGACTCCTAAACTACTAGTATGAAGAAGATAGAAAAAAAAAAACCACCACAGGTAGGTATACAATTATAGGCGAGCACTGACGACACAGAGGTAGCTACAGCCGTGGACTACCGTACTGCGTCTGCTAGTATAGAGATGATAATGATATAAAAAATATATATATATCACTACTGCAGGTATATATAATATAATGACGGACCTGCTGGACACTGTCAGCAGACTCCTAAACTACTAGTATGAAGAAGATAGAAAAAAAAAACCCATCACAGGTAGGTATACAATTATGGAAGAGCACTGACGACACAGAGGTAGCCACAGCCGTGGACTACCGTACTGCGTCTGCTAGTATAGAGATGATAATGATATAAAAAAAATATATATATCACTACTGCAGGTATATATAATATAATGACGGACCTGCTGGACACTGTCAGCAGACTCCTAAACTACTAGTTTGAAGAAGATAGAAAAAAAAAACCACCACAGGTAGGTATACAATTATGGACGAGCACTGACGACACAGAGGTAGCTACAGCCGTGGACTACCGTACTGCGTCTGCTAGTATAGAGATGATAATGATATAAAAAATATATATATATCACTACTGCAGGTATATATAATATAATGACGGACCTGCTGGACACTGTCAGCAGACTCCTAAACTACTAGTATGAAGAAGATAGAAAAAAAAAAAACCACCACAGGTAGGTATACAATTATGGACGAGCACTGACGACACACAGGTAGCTACAGCCGTGGACTACCGTACTGCATCTGCTAGTATAGAGATGATAATTATATAAAAAATATATATATATCACTACTGCAGGTATATATAATATAATGACGGACCTGCTGGACACTGTCAGCAGACTCCTAAACTACTAGTATGAAGAAGATAGGAAAAAAAAACCCACCACAGGTAGGTATACAATTATGGACGAGCACTGACGACACAGAGGTAGCTACAGCCGTGGACTACCGTACTGCGTCTGCTAGTATAGAGATGATAATGATATAAAAAATATATATATATCACTACTGCATGTATATATAATATAATGACGGACCTGCTGGACACTGTCAGCAGACTCCTAAACTACTAGTATGAAGAAGATAGAAAAAAAAAACCACCACAGGTAGGTATACAATTATGGACGAGCAATGACGACACAGAGGTAGCCACAGCCGTGGACTACCGTACTGCGTCTGCTAGTAACTATAGAGATGATAATGATATAAAAAATATATATATATCGCTACTGCAGGTATATATAATATAATGACGGACCTGCTGGACACTGTCAGCAGACTCCTAAACTACTAGTATGAAGAAGATAGAAAAAAAAAACCACCACAGGTAGGTATACAATTATGGACGAGCACTGACGACACAGAGGTAGCTACAGCCGTGGACTACCGTACTGCGTCTGCTAGTATAGAGATGATAATGATATAAAAAATATATATATATATCACTACTGCAGGTATATATAATATAATGACGGACCTGCTGGACACTGTCAGCAGACTCCTAAACTACTAGTATGAAGAAGATAGAAAAAAAAAACCACCACAGGTAGGTATACAATTATGGACGAGCACTGATGAAACAGAGGTAGCTACAGCCGTGGACTACCGTACTGCGTCTGCTAGTATAGAGATGATAATGATATAAAAAATATATATATATCACTACTGCAGGTATATATAATATAATGACGGACCTGCTGGACACTGTCAGCAGACTCCTAAACTACTAGTATGAAGAAGATAGAAAAAAAAAACCCACCACAGGTAGGTATACAATTATGGACGAGCACTGATGACACAGAGGTAGCCACAGCCGTGGACTATCGTACTGCGTCTGCTAGTATAGAGATGATAATGATATAAAAAATATATATATATCACTACTGCAGGTATATATAATATAATGACGGACCAGCTGGACACTGTCAGCAGACTCCTAAACTACTAGTATGAAGAAGATAGAAAAAAAAACCCCACCACAGGTAGGTATACAATTATGGACGAGCACTGACGACACAGAGGTAGCTACAGCCGTGGACTACCGTACTGCGTCTGCTAGTATAGAGATGATAATGATATAAAAAATATATATATATCACTACTGCAGGTATATATAATATAATGACGGACCTGCTGGACACTGTCAGCAGACTCCTAAACTACTAGTATGAAGAAGATAGAAAAAAAAAACCACCACAGGTAGGTATACAATTATGGACGAGCACTGACGACACAGAGGTAGCCACAGCCGTGGACTACCGTACTGCGTCTGCTAGTATAGAGATGATAATGATATAAAAAATATATATATATCACTACTGCAGGTATATATAATATAATGATGGACCTGCTGGACACTGTCAGCAGACTCCTAAACTACTAGTATGAAGAAGATAGAAAAAAAAAACACCACAGGTAGGTATACAATTATGGACGAGCACTGACGACACAGAGGTAGCTACAGCCGTGGACTACCGTACTGCGTCTGCTAGTATAGAGATGATAATGATATAAAAAATATATATATATCACTACTGCAGGTATATATAATATAATGACGGACCTGCTGGACACTGTCAGCAGACTCCTAAACTACTAGTATGAAGAAGATAAAAAAAAAAACCCCACCACAGGTAGGTATACAATTATGGACGAGCACTGACGACACAGAGGTAGCTACAGCCGTGGACTACCGTATTGCGTCTGCTAGTATAGAGATGATAATGATATAAAAAATATATATATATCACTACTGCAGGTATATATAATATAATGACGGACCTGCTGGACACTGTCAGCAGACTCCTAAACTACTAGTATGAAGAAGATAGGAAAAAAAAACCCACCACAGGTAGGTATACAATTATGGACGAGCACTGACGACACAGAGGTAGCTACAGCCGTGGACTACCGTACTGCGTCTGCTAGTATAGAGATGATAATGATATAAAATATATATATATATCACTACTGCAGGTATATATAATATAATGACGGACCTGCTGGACACTGTCAGCAGACTCCTAAACTACTAGTATGAAGAAGATAGAAAAAAAAACCCACCACAGGTAGGTATACAATTATGGACGAGCACTGACGACACAGAGGTAGCCACAGCCGTGGACTACCGTACTGCATCTGCTAGTAACTATAGAGATGATAATGATATAAAAAATATATATATATCGCTACTGCAGGTATATATAATATAATGACGGACCTGCTGGACACTGTCAGCAGACTCCTAAACTACTAGTATGAAGAAGATAGAGAAAAAAAACCCACCACAGGTAGGTATACAATTATGGACGAGCACTGACGACACAGAGGTAGCCACAGCCGTGGACTACCGTACTGCGTCTGCTAATATAGAGATGATAAAGATGATAGAGATGAACAAAAAAAATATAACACTACTGCAGGTAAATATTAATATAATATAATGAATGACGGACCTGCTGGACACTGTCAGCAGAATGCGTTTATAGAATAAAATAAAAAAACACCACAGGAGTGTTTAACTTTTTCAGGCAGACAATATACTGGTGGTCACTGGTCAGTCACACTGGCAGCAAAAGTGTGCACTGTACTCCTGCTATAACTGCACCCCAGTCTCCCCCACAATTCAGCTGTGTGAGCAGTGAGCACTCAGCACGGTCAGATATACATAGATGATATTATCATGCAGCACACTGAGGCTGAGCACAGATATGGTATGTGACTGTGTATCGTTTTTTTTCAGGCAGAGAACGGATTATATTAAATAATAAATAAAACTGGTGGTGGTCAGTCACTAGTAACTAACTATCAGCAAAACTCTGCACTCTGAGTACTCCTAATGCTCCCCAAAATTACTAAGTAATCAATTCAAGTGTCTCTATCTATTCTAACGGAGAGGACGCCAGCCACGTCCTCTCCCTATCAATCTCAATGCACGTGTGAAAATGGCGGCGACGCGCGGCTCCTTATATAGAATCCGAGTCTCGCGATAGAATACGAGCCTCGCGAGAATCCGACAGCGGGATGATGACGTTCGGGCGCGCTCGGGTTAGCCGAGCAAGGCGGGAAGATCCGAGTCTGCCTCGGACCCGTGTAAAAAGGCTGAAGTTCGGGGGGGTTCGGATTCCGAGGAACCGAACCCGCTCATCTCTAGTAACCATACACCAAGGACTCTCACCTGCAGTCAGATTGCTGGCAGCAATTTCTAAATAACTAATAACTTCTCTTTTTCTACTCCTTATTGTCACACTAATTTTAAAAATATTTGAATTCCAGTGAATACCTCAACTTCTGGAAATTATAGAAGGCTAACATGATTTAGTTAACATCAAATAAAGGTTCTTTTATTCATTTGTTTACAGTATTAAAATATTTAGGGGGAATGACATTGAGCCTTTGAGAGAGATAAACTGGAAATGGAACAAGTGAAAGTATTTAAAACAGATAATTGACATGTGCTGCCAACAGCGCCCCCTACCCTGCAGCGCTATGTGCGGTAGCACACTCCGCACATACCTAGTTATGGCCCTGGTTCCTACACTCCATTACACAAGCTACAGGAGTCACAGGACAAAGAAGCACATTCATTGGGAAGTATACGGGATACTTACAATATTAGCAGATTTATACTATATTGCTATAGACTGATTTATGAGTGGGCATGTAATATATGCATGGTACCATTTTTCCTCCCTTTTTTACAAAATTGTTTTTTATTTATATTTATATATTTTTTAACTATTTCTTTATGAATGTGTTCATTTATTCATGTGCTATAGTAATAAATGTACCTATGTTTTCTTCATGAGACAGTTAGTATCTACAAGTTTTTAGTTTTTTTACATTAATAAGCACATTTACGTATCGGCTTTTTACCCACCTTCATTTAGTTGTTTCCGATATTTAAGTACAGGCATTCTTCTTCTATACGACAACAGAATAATAGTATGCAAGCAATTTAATCCTCCCCTAAATGTCTATAGTCTGCAAAGGACGTCTATGTAGATACAGGTACTGTAATATCATTAGGTCACTTCCAAAACTCTACCTCTCCATGCAATTTCCACCAATTCCACCAAGGAAAGAAATTAAAATTTCTCATGTGCACTGTAGATCAATAAAAGCAAGCACTGTAGTTCTATCCTACTTCTACTTACTGTACATCAGAATTTCCTGTTTTATCAACCTGTAGGAGAAACAAGATGCCCTACTGTATAGACCACTGCTTTCCTCCACAGCTGCCAAGCCAGTGAAGTCCTGCTTTATATGAACCTGGGAAATATTTATGTTCTTGGGAGCAAGCTCTCTTTGGGCAAATTATACCTGAACTTTACTACAAAATATTATACACAGCTATTTTAATTATGTATTTAGATTTTGATTTTTATGTGCATTATTGAGGATGCTTTTTTATACTGTGTTATGTTTGTAATAATTATGGAGTTTTTTTGTAAGGGAAGTATTTGATATCAACGAATAAGGATCAGTTATGAAATAAGTCTTTATGTGAATGAAATTGATGTTCTATTTAGTTAACCAGAAGCTATTTGTGTGTGTGTGTGTGTGTGTGTGTGTGTGTGTGTGTGTGTGTGTGTGTGTATATATATATATATATGTATATATATATCTTACTAGCATAGGTGTGCGCAGACGCCGACACAGGGATGCCGCTATGGACTTCCCCCCTCTGCCAGGTATCAGACTACCTCCTCCACCCATTTCTTTGAGAGATAAGACTGCTCATCTGGGCCACCCACCTGAGCAGTCTATGTCCTGGACGGGGAGGGAGAGAGTAGACCTTAATGCGGCGGAGGGGAGAAGTTCGGAGCAGCACCCCCATGTCAGTGTCTGCGCATGCCTATGGTAACTAGAAATGATAGCTTACCACTGTTTAGATTTATTGTCCACTGAAAATCGTTCATGTATTTCTATAATGGGATGCGAATAATTTACCGGCTGTCAGGATCCCGGCGGTCAGGATATCGACGCCGGAAACTCGACAGTCAGCAATGCCACCAGTTGGAATCCCGGCACCCATAGAGCGTGAATAGATCCTGTGGTGAGCGCAGCGAGCCACCATGCCCGCAGAGTGACGAGCGCAGCGAGCCCACAAGGGGATTCTTAGAGCTCAGCCCGCTGCCGGCATTCTGGCGGGTGGGATGCCGCTGTCAGGCTATGGACAGCCAGCATCCCATCCGTTAGGAAAGCATACTGGATCCTCTATAGCAACTGATGAGAGGACCAATAATGCTAGCATCTTAATGTAATCAAACCCTGTCTTGAACTTGAATAACCCAAGCTACTAATGCTTTTCACCTTTAGCAGGCACTTTTCCTTTACAGCTGGTTTTGCTCAGCGTAATTCTCTACAGTTCTCTACAGTTACAGAATAGGCATGCATTATTGGGGGATATAGAGATCAAACTACATGAAGGGAAGTCAAGGACAAAAAAAACAATGGCAGGAACAAGATCAGCAGCAGCAATAATGTATAAAACGGTCAAAGGTTAAAAAAACAGTGACAGTAGAAATTCAGCAGATAAAGGCAAGGTAAAACAGGGTAAAGATAATAGCTGGATGAGTTAAATCATTAAATGGTTTTTACACAAGATAACAGTATAAAATAAGACCCTGGTTTTAGCAACGAAACCTATAAAAGGTTGCATGGCAAGTGCAACTCATTCTCATCAAGATTTGTTGTGTGTGTGTGTGGGGGGGGGGGACTTGGATATACTGTATGTATATAAAATAGCTCTTACTTCGCCATCAAGACTCGGGAGTGCCGCCTCATTGTACTCTCTATATATAAACATATATACGTCAGCCATGACATTAAAAGCACTGACAGATGAAGTGAATACCATTAATTACTTGTGACAGTGGCACCAGTAAAGGGAAGGGATATATTAGGCAACAAGGGCCAAACTATGATGGCTAGACGGCTGGGTCAGAAAATCACCAGAATGGCAGTTCTTGTTGGGTGTTCCTGGTATATAGTGGTTGTTCCTACCAAAAGTGGTCGAAGGAAGAATAACCAGTGAACCCGACGGCAGGGTCTTGGGTACCCAAAGCCCACTGATGATCCCTGCCCGCCGATGAAAGCGCCTACATTGGGCACATGAGTGTCAGAACTGAACCATGGACCTACCTCTGTCAGCAGAAGCCTCCCCAGCCCAGTGTGTGCTGGGCTGCAGTGGAGCGGTCTGTATTTGCCCCTGGCTAAGGGTCTTGAGGTGCCCCCCTTTTCAGCGCTGCAGATATATTTCTCTATCTTTTTTCTAAGGGAGTGCAATTAAGCCACATATATCACATGCTTTATGGATCAACTCAACCCCACCTGTAAATCTTAGATCAGGTTATCATTCCTGCGGTTGGGATGCCAGCAGTCATGTGACTGACGCCAGAATCCCGACACCACTCAGAATCCTGGCACCAGAACACCGTTCACCGACATCACAAAGGTAAGTATCAAGGTGACTGTAAGGGTTAGGGCCCGTGGGGTTAGGTGTGAGTTAGGGTTAGGCACTACAGAAGAATTTGTCCCTTGCCTCCACCCCCTTGACTTTTAGCTCTAGCCACCACCCCCCGGTGTCTTAGCCATAGCCAACACCCACTGAATTTTAGTCCTAGCCTCCAACCCAGGTGGGTTAGTATAGGAGACAGGGGAAGGGTAAAATAATTACCCCATCCACTGTCAACATTATAATTGTCTGGATGCTGGTGTCTTGTCTTGTGATCGCCAGCATCCCGACCACCAGTAAATTGTATTACACCCACAAATACTGGTGCATTGGCCCCACAATAACAGCAAGCATTATCACACCCATTGCTGTGACAACTGGGGTGTAGTCATGACTACCAGATGCTAAACAGAAGGGCAGGAAGTTGCCAAAATACAAAACGATGTACTGTCATAATAATGTGCATTAAAAGTAGAGATGAGCGGGTTCGGTTCTCCGAGAACCGAACCCCCCAAACTCCACGTGGTTTACACGGGTCCGAGGCAGACTCGGTTCTTCCCGCCTGACTCGGAAAACCCGAACGAGGCAAAACGTCATCATCCCGCTGTCGTATTCTCGTGAGATTCGGATTCCATATAAAGAGCCGCGCGTCGCCGCCATTTTCACTCGTGCATTGTAGAGTGAGAGGAGAGGACGTGGCTACGTTCTCTCAGTGGAAAGCTCAATATCAGTGCTCAGTATCAGTGCTTATTTTGCTGCTCAGTAATACTAGTAGTGTGTCTCTCCTGCTCAGTGTCAGTTCTAGTATCCTCATCAGTGCTCAGTATCACTGCTCATTGTCTTGAGCTGCATTGTGGTGACCAGTATGCTACAGTACAATCGTCCAGTGCTGCATCTTGCTGCCCAGTGTCAGTTCTAGTATCCTCATCAGTGCTCAGTATCACTGCTCATTGTCTTGTGCTGCATTGTGGTGACCAGTATACTACAGTACAATAGTCCAGTGCTGCATCTTGCTGCTCAGTGTCAGTTCTAGTATCCTCATCAGTGCTCAGTATCACTGCTCATTGTCTTGAGCTGCATTGTGGTGACCAGTATGCTACAGTACAATAGTCCAGTGCTGCATCTTGCTGCCCAGTGTCAGTTCTAGTATCCTCATCAGTGCTCAGTATCACTGCTCATTGTCTTGTGCTGCATTGTGGTGACCAGTATACTACAGTACAATAGTCCAGTGCTGCATCTTGCTGCTCAGTGTCAGTTCTAGTATCCTCATCAGTGCTCAGTATCACTGCTCATTGTCTTGGGCTGCATTGTGGTGACCAGTATACTACAGTACAATAGTCCAGTGCTGCATCTTGCTGCTCAGTGTCAGTTCTAGTATCTCATCAGTGCTCAGTATCACTGCTCATTGTCTTGGGCTGCATTGTGGTGCTCAGTATACTATACTACAGTACATTACTAATAGTCCAGTGTCTTGTGCTGCATCTTGTGCTGCTGTGTTAGTGTCCTGTCACTGTGCATAGGTCAGTGCGCTGTTAGACGTGCGCCCGTTATCCGCCATGAGTGCAGTGGGATTTAGACAATTGATGAAGTTATTGTGTCCCCGGTACCAAATCCCATCTAGATTCCATTTCACTAGGCAGGCGATAGCGAGATTTTGCCAATTAATTCCAGTGATTTATAATTATTAATTACAGTGATCTTGCCAATTAATTCCAGTGATTTATAATTATTAATTACAGTGATCTTGCCAATTAATTCCAAATATTTGGATGTATAATTCCAGTTGGAATTGTTTGTGTCGCTTGGCTTAGTCATACAGCTACCTCTTTGCACCTCTTCGACATCTTTGCATGAGGTGCTGCATATACTACAGTACATTACTAATAGTCCAGTGTCTTGTGCTGCATCTTGCTGCTGTAGGGTGCTGTGTTAGTGTCCTGTCACTGTGCATAGGTCATCATCATTCTAGTCACAGTGGTATCTGGGGGGTGACAATTCCAGAGGGCTTTTATGCTGCTCACTAATACTAGTACAGTGTCTTGTGCTGCATCGTGCTGCTCATTGTCAGTTCTCCGTAGTATCATCAGTGCTCAGTATAATCAGTGCTCAGTATAATCAGTGCTCAGTATAATCAGTGTGCTGTTAGACGTGCGCCCGTTATCCACCATTAGTGCAGTGGTATTTAGACAATTGATAAAGTTATTGTGTCCCCGGTACCAAATCCCATCTAGATTTCACTTCACTAGACAGGCGATAGCGAGATTTTGCCAATTAATTCCAGTGATTTATAATTATTAATTACAGTGATCTTGCCAATTAATTCCAGTGATTTATAATTATTAATTACAGTGATCTTGCCATTTAATTCCAGTGATTTGGACGTATCATTACAGTGATTTTGCCAATTAATTCCAGTAATTTATAATTATTAATTACTAGTGATGAGCGGGTTCGGATCCTCGGGATCCAAACCCGCCCGAACTTCACCTTTTTTTGCACGGGTCCGAGCAACTCGGATCCTCCCGCCTTGCTCGGTTAACCCGAGCGCGCCCGAACGTCATCATCCCGCGGTCGGATTCTCGCGAGATTCGTATTCTATATAAGGAGCCGCGCGTCGCCGCCATTTTTCACTCGTGCATTGGAGATGATCGTGAGAGGACGTGGCTGGCGTCCTCTCAGTTTCTATGTTCAGTGGCCTGCAAATATCTGTGCTCAGTGTGCTGCAAATATCTGTGCTCAGTGTGCTGCAAATATCTGTGCTCAGTGTGCTGCAAGTGCAAATATCTACGTTCTCTGCCTGAAAAACGCTCCATATCTGTGCTCAGTGTGCTGCAAATATCTGTGCTCAGTGTGCTAATTGCTTTATTGTGGGGACTGGGGACCAGCAGTATTATATAGTAGGAGGACAGTGCAGAGTTTTGCTGACCAGTGACCACCAGTATTATACGTTCTCTGCCTGAAAAATGCTCCATATCTGTGCTGCATTGTAGTATATAGTAGGAGGACAGTGCAGAATTTTGCTGACCACCAGTATAACTATATATATAGCAGTACGGTACAGTAGTCCACTGCTCAACCTCTGTGTCGTCAAGTATACTGTCCCATCCATACCTGTGGTGCATTTCAGTTTTGCACAGTTTGCTGACTACCAGTATATAATATATAGCAGTACGGTACAGTAGGCCACTGCTCTACCTACCTCTGTGTCGTCAAGTATACTATCCATCCATACCTGTGGTACATTTCAGTTTTGCACAGTTTGCTGACCACCAGTATATAATATATAGCAGTATGGTACAGTAGGCCACTGCTCTACCTACCTCTGTGTCCTCAAGTATACTATCCATCCATACCTGTGGTGCATTTCAGTTTTGCACAGTTTGCTGACCACCAGTATATAATATATAGCAGTATGGTACAGTAGGCCACTGTTCTACCTACCTCTGTGTCGTCATGTATACTATCCGTCCATACCTGTGGTGCATTTCAGTTTTGCACAGTTTGCTGACCACCAGTATATAATATATAGCAGTATGGTACAGTAGGCCACTGCTCTACCTACCTCTGTGTCCTCAAGTATACTATCCATCCATACCTGTGGTGCATTTCAGTTTTGCACAGTTTGCTGACCACCAGTATATAATATATAGCAGTATGGTACAGTAGGCCACTGCTCTACCTACCTCTGTGTCGTCAAGTATACTATCCATCCATACCTGTGGTGCATTTCAGTTTTGCACAGTTTGCTGACCACCAGTATATAATATATAGCAGTACGGTACAGAAGGCCACTGCTCTACCTATCTCTGTGTCGTCAAGTATACTATCCATCCATACCAGTGGTGCATTTCAGTTTTGCACAGTTTGCTGACCACCAGTATATAATATATAGCAGTACGGTACAGTAGGCCACTGCTCTACCTACCTCTGTGTCATCAAGTATACTATCCATCCATACCTGTGGTGCATTTCAGTTTTGCACAGTTTGCTGACCACCAGTATATAATATATAGCAGTACGGTACAGAAGGCCACTGCTCTACCTACCTCTGTGTCGTCAAGTATACTATCCATCCGTACCTGTGGTGCATTTCAATTTTGCACAGTTTGCTGACCACCAGTATATAATATATAGCAGTATGGTACAGTAGGCCACTGCTCTACCTACCTCTGTGTCGTCAAGTATACTATCCATCCATACCTGTGGTGCATTTCAGTTTTGCACAGTTTGCTGACCACCAGTATATATAATATATAGCAGTACGGTACAGTAGGCCACTGCTCTACCTACCTCTGTGTCATCAAGTATACTATCCATCCATACCTGTGGTGCATTTCAGTTTTGCACAGTTTGCTGACCACCAGTATATAATATATAGCAGTACGGTATAGAAGGCCACTGCTCTACCTACCTCTGTGTCGTCAAGTATACTATCCATCCATACCTGTGGTGCATTTCAGTTTTGCACAGTTTGCTGACCACCAGTATATAATATATAGCAGTATGGTACAGTAGGCCACTGCTCTACCTACCTCTGTGTCGTCAAGTAAACTATCCATCCATACCTGTGGTGCATTTCAGTTTTGCACAGTTTGCTGACCACCAGTATATAATATATAGCAGTACGGTACAGTAGGCCACTGCTCTACCTACCTCTGTGTCGTCAAGTAAACTATCCATCCATACCTGTGGTGCATTTCAGTTTTGCACAGTTTGCTGACCACCAATATATATAATATATAGCAGTATGGTACAGTAGGCCACTGCTCTACCTACCTCTGTGTCGTCAAGTATACTATCCATCCATACCTGTGGTGCATTTCAGTTTTGCACAGTTTGCTGACCACCAGTATATAATATATAGCAGTACGGTACAGTAGGCCACTGCTTTACTTACCTTTGTGTCGTCAAGTATACTATCCATCCATACCTGTGGTGCATTTCAGTTTTGCACAGTTTGCTGACCACCAGTATATAATATATAGCAGTACGGTACAGAAGGCCACTGCTCTACCTACCTCTGTGTCGTCAAGTATACTATCCATCCATACCTGTGGTGCATTTCAGTTTTGCACAGTTTGCTGACCACCAGTATATAATATATAGCAGTATGGTACAGTAGGCCACTGCTCTACCTACCTCTGTGTCCTCAAGTATACTATCCATCCATACCTGTGGTGCATTTCAGTTTTGCACAGTTTGCTGACCACCAGTATATATAATATATAGCAGTAAGGTACAGTAGGCCACTGCTCTACCTACCTCTGTGTCGTCAAGTATACTATCCATCCATACCTGTGGTGCATTTCAGTTTTGCACAGTTTGCTGACCACCAGTATATAATATATAGCAGTACGGTACAAAAGGCCACTGCTCTACCTACCTCTGTGTCGTCAAGTATACTATCCATCCATACCTGTGGTGCATTTCAGTTTTGCACAGTTTGCTGACCACCAGTATATAATATATAGCAGTACGGTACAGAAGGCCACTGCTCTACCTACCTCTGTGTCGTCAAGTATACTATCCATCCGTACCTGTGGTGCATTTCAATTTTGCACAGTTTGCTGACCACCAGTATATAATATATAGCAGTACGGTACAGAAGGCCACTGCTCTACCTACCTCTGTGTCGTCAAGTATACTATCCATCCATACCTGTGGTGCATTTCAGTTTTGCACAGTTTGCTGACCACCAGTATATAATATATAGCAGTACGGTACAGAAGGCCACTGCTCTACCTACCTCTGTGTCGTCAAGTATACTATCCATCCATACCTGTGGTGCATTTCAGTTTTGCACAGTTTGCTGACCACCAGTATATAATATATAGCAGTACGGTACAGAAGGCCACTGCTCTACCTACCTCTGTGTCGTCAAGTATACTATCCATCCATACCTGTGGTGCATTTCAGTTTTGCACAGTTTGCTGACCACCAGTATATAATATATAGCAGTACGGTACAGTAGGCCACTGCTTTACTTACCTCTGTGTAGTCAAGTATACTATCCATCCATACCCGTGGTGCATTTCAGTTTTGCACAGTTTGCTGACCACCAGTATATAATATATAGCAGTACGGTACAGAAGGCCACTGCTCTACCTACCTCTATGTCGTCAAGTATACTATCCATCCATACCTGTGGTGCATTTCAGTTTTGCACAGTTTGCTGACCACCAGTATATAATATATAGCAGTAAGGTACAGAAGGCCACTGCTCTACCTACCTCTATGTCGTCAAGTATACTATCCATCCATACCTGTGGTGCATTTCAGTTTTGCACAGTTTGCTGACCACCAGTATATAATATATAGCAGTATGGTACAGTAGGCCACTGCTCTACCTACCTCTGTGTCGTCAAGTATACTATCCATCCGTACCTGTGGTGCATTTCAATTTTGCACAGTTTGCTGACCACCAGTATATAATATATAGCAGTACGGTACAGAAGGCCACTGCTCTACCTACCTCTGTGTTGTCAAGTATACTATCCATCCGTACCTGTGGTGCATTTCAATTTTGCACAGTTTGCTGACCACCAGTATATAATATATAGCAGTACGGTACAGAAGGCCACTGCTCTACCTACCTCTGTGTCGTCAAGTATACTATCCATCCATACCTGTGGTGCATTTCAGTTTTGCACAGTTTGCTGACCACCAGTATATAATATATAGCAGTACGGTACAGAAGGCCACTGCTCTACCTACCTCTGTGTCGTCAAGTTTACTATCCATCCATACCTGTGGTGCATTTCAGTTTTGCACAGTTTGCTGACCACCAGTATATAATATATAGCAGTACGGTACAGTAGGCCACTGCTTTACTTACCTCTGTGTCGTCAAGTATACTATCCATCCATACCTGTGGTGCATTTCAGTTTTGCACAGTTTGCTGACCACCAGTATATAATATATAGCAGTACGGTACAGAAGGCCACTGCTCTACCTACCTCTATGTCGTCAAGTATACTATCCATCCATACCTGTGGTGCATTTCAGTTTTGCACAGTTTGCTGACCACCAGTATATAATATATAGCAGTATGGTACAGTAGGCCACTGCTCTACCTACCTCTGTGTCGTCAAGTATACTATCCATCCATACCTGTGGTGCATTTCAGTTTTGCACAGTTTGCTGACCACCAGTATATAATATATAGCAGTACGGTACAGAAGGCCACTGCTCTACCTACCTCTATGTCGTCAAGTATACTATCCATCCATACCTGTGGTGCATTTCAGTTTTGCACAGTTTGCTGACCACCAGTATATAATATATAGCAGTACGGTACAGAAGGCCACTGCTCTACCTACCTCTGTGTCGTCAAGTATACTATCCATCCATACCTGTGGTGCATTTCAGTTTTGCACAGTTTGCTGACCACCAGTATATAATATATAGCAGTACGGTACAGAAGGCCACTGCTCTACCTACCTCTGTGTCGTCAAGTATACTATCCATCCATACCTGTGGTGCATTTCAGTTTTGCACAGTTTGCTGACCACCAGTATATAATATATAGCAGTACGGTACAGTAGGCCACTGCTTTACTTACCTCTGTGTCGTCAAGTATACTATCCATCCATACCAGTGGTGCATTTCAGTTTTGCACAGTTTGCTGACCACCAGTATATAATATATAGCAGTACGGTACAGAAGGCCACTGCTCTACCTACCTCTATGTCGTCAAGTATACTATCCATCCATACCTGTGGTGCATTTCAGTTTTGCACAGTTTGCTGACCACCAGTATATAATATATAGCAGTATGGTACAGTAGGCCACTGCTCTACCTACCTTTGTGTCGTCAAGTATACTATCCATCCATACCTGTGGTGCATTTCAGTTTTGCACAGTTTGCTGACCACCAGTATATATAATATATAGCAGTATGGTACAGTAGGCCACTGCTCTACCTACCTCTGTGTCGTCAAGTATACTACCCATCCATACCTGTGGTGCATTTCAGTTTTGCACAGTTTGCTGACCACCAGTATATAATATATAGCAGTACGGTACAGAAGGCCACTGCTCTACCTACCTCTGTGTCATCAAGTATACTATCCATCCATACCTGTGGTGCATTTCAGTTTTGCACAGTTTGCTGACCACCAGTATATAATATATAGCAGTACGGTACAGAAGGCCACTGCTCTACCTACCTCTGTGTCGTCAAGTATACTATCCATCCATACCTGTGGTGCATTTCAGTTTTGCACAGTTTGCTGACCACCAGTATATAATATATAGCAGTACGGTACAGTAGGCCACTGCTCTACCTACCTCTGTGTCGTCAAGTATACTATCCATCCATACCTGTGGTGCATTTCAGTTTTGCACAGTTTGCTGACCACCAATATATAATATATAGCAGTACGGTACAGAAGGCCACTGCTCTACCTACCTCTGTGTCGTCAAGTATACTATCCATCCATACCTGTGGTGCATTTCAGTTTTGCACAGTTTGCTGACCACCAGTATATTATATATAGCAGTACGGTATAGTAGGCCACTGCTCTACCTATCTCTGTGTCGTCAAGTATACTATCCATCCATACCTGTGGTGCATTTCAGTTTTGCACAGTTTGCTGACCACCAGTATATTTAATATATAGCATTACGGTACAGTAGGCCACTGCTCTACCTACCTCTGTGTTGTCAAGTATACTATCCATCCATACCTGTGGTGCATTTCAGTTTTGCACAGTTTGCTGACCACCAGTATATAATATATAGCAGTACGGTACAGTAGGCCACTTCTCTACCTACCTCTGTGTCGTCAAGTATACTATCCATCCATACCTGTGGTGCATTTCAGTTTTGCACAGTTTGCTGACCACCAGTATATAATATATACCAGTACGGTACAGAAGGCCACTGCTCTACCTACCTCTGTGTCATCAAGTATACTATCCATCCATACCTGTGGTGCATTTCAGTTTTGCACAGTTTGCTGACCACCAGTATATAATATATAGCAGTACGGTACAGTAGGCCACTGCTCTACCTACCTCTGTGTCGTCAAGTATACTATCCATCCATACCTGTGGTGCATTTCAGTTTTGCACAGTTTGATGACCACCAGTATATATAATATATAGCAGTACGGTACAGTAGGCCACTGCTCTACCCACCTCTGTGTCGTCAAGTATACCATCCATCCACTACTGTGGTGCATTTCAGTGTTTGTGCGCAGTATATATAGTGGTAGGCCATTGCTATTGATAAATATATTACTGGCATATAATTCCACACATTAAAAAATGGAGAACAAAAATGTGGAGGGTAAAATAGGGAAAGATCAAGATCCACTTCCACCTTATGCTGAAGCTGCTGCCACTAGTCATGGCGGGACGATGAAATGCCATAAACGTCGTCTGCCAAGGCCGATGCCCATTGTCATAGTAAAGAGCATGTAAAATTCAAAAAACAAAAGTTCAGTAAAATGACCCAAAAATCTAAATTCAAATTGTCTAAGGAGAAGCGTAAACTTGCCAATATGCCATTTACGACACGGAGTGGCAAGGAACGGCTGAGGCCCTCTCCTATGTTTCTCATGACTAGTGGGTCAGCTTCATATGAGGATGGAAGCACTTATCCTCGTGCTAGAAAACTTAAAAGACTTAAGATGGCAAAAGCACAGCAAAGAACTGTGCGTTCTTCTAAATCACAAATCCCCAAGGAGAGTCCAATTGTGTTGGTTGCGATGCCTGACCTTCCCAACACTGGACGGGAAGAGGTGGCACCTTCCACCATTTGCACGCCCCCTGCATGTGCTGGAAGGAGCACCCGCAGTCCAGTTCCTTATAGTCAAATTGAAGATGTCACTGTTGAAGTACACCAGGATGAGGATATGGGTGTTGCTGGCGCTGAGGAGGAAATTGACAAGGAGGATTCTGATGGTGAGGTGGTTTGTTTAAGTCAGGCACCCGGGGAGACACCTGTTGTCCGTGGGACGAATATGGCCATTGACATGCCTGGTCAAAATACAAAAAAAAATCACCTCTTCGGTGTGGAATTATTTCAACAGAAATGCGGACAACTGGTGTCAAGCCGTGTGTTGCCTTTGTCAAGCTGTAATAAGTAGGGCTAAGGATGTTAACCACCTAGGAACATCCTCCCTTATACGTCACTTGCAGCGCATTCATCAGAAGTCATTGACAAGTTCAAAAACTTTGGGTGACAGTGGAAGCAGTCCACTGCCAACTAAATCCCTTCCTCTTGTAACCAAGCTCCTGCAAACCACACCACCAACTCCCTCAGTGTCAATTTCCTCCTTAGACAGGAAAGCCAATAGTTCTGCAGGCCATGTCACTGTCAAGTCTGACGAATCCTCTCCTGCCTGGGATTCCTCCGATGCATCCTTGAGTGTAACGCCTACTGCTGCTGGCGCTGCTGTTGTTGCTGCTGGGAGTTGATCGTCATCCCAGAGGGGAAGTCGGAAGACCACTTGTACTACTTCCAGTAAGCAATTGACTGTCCAACAGTCCTTTGCGAGGAAGATTAAATATTACAGCAGTCATCCTGCTGCAAAGCGGATAACTCAGGCCTTGGCAGCCTGGGTGGTGAGAAACGTGTTTCCGGTATCCACCGTTAATTCACAGGGAACTAGAGAATTGATTGAGGTACTCTGTCCCCGGTACCAAATACCGTCTAGGTTCCATTTTTCTAGGCAGGCGATACCGAAAATGTACACAGACATCAGAAAAAGAGTCACCAGTGTCCTAAAAAATGCAGTTGTACCCAATGTCCACTTAACCACGGACATGTGGACAAGTGGACCAGGGCGACTCAGGACTATATGACTGTGACAGCTCACTGGGTAGATGTATTGCCTCCCGCAGCAAGAACAGCAGCGGCGGCACCAGTAGCAGCATCTCGCAAACGCCAACTCATTCCTAGGCAGGCTACGCTTTGTATCACCGCTTTCCATAAGAGGCACACAGCTGACAACCTCTTACGGAAACTGAGGAACATCATCGCAGAATGACTTACCTCAATTGGAATCTCCTGGGGATTTGTGACATCGGACAACGCCACCAATATTGTGCGTGCATTACATCTGGGCAAATTCCAGCACGTCCCATGTTTTGCACATACTTTAAATTTGCTGGTGCAGAATTATTTAAAAAACGACAGGGGCGTGCAAGAGATGCGGTCGGTGGCCCGAAGAATTGCGGGCCACTTTCGGCATTCAGCCACCGCGTGCCGAAGACTGGAGCACCAGCAAACATTCCTGAACCTGCCCTGCCGTCATCTGAAGCAAGAGGTGGTAACGAGGTGGAATTCAACCCTCTATATGCTTCAGAGGATGGAGGATCAGCAAAAGGCCATTCAAGCCTATACAGCTACCTACGATATAGGCAAAGGAGGGGGAATGCACCTGACTCAAGCACAGTGGAGAATGATTTCAACGTTGTGCAAGGTTCTGCAACCCTTTGAACTTGCCACACGTGAAGTCAGTTCAGACACTGCTAGCCTGAGTCAGGTCATTCCCCTCATCAGTCTTTTGCAGAAGAAGCTGGAGAGATTGAAGGAGGAGCTAAAACAGAGCAATTCCGCTAGGCATGTGGGACTTGTGGATGGAGCCCTTAATTCGCTTAACCAGGATTCACGGGTGGTCAATCTGTTGAAATCAGAACACTACATTTTGGCCACCGTGCTCGATCCTAGATTTAAAACCTACTGTCACAACTGAGGGTTTTGGCTGACAGGAGGAAGCCTCAGTTGTAGGGGCTGGAATGAAATTAAACCTGGAGGGTTTAATCAGACCCCTGGACATGTAAGTGCAAAAGATTACCCGAAGGTGTGACCATGACAACCAGGCTAAAAGTCAATAAAAGATTTTATTAACAGACTCCGTGTATAACAACAGTATTCACAGTTGATAAAAGCAAGTGGCATATAATACAGTTCCTGGATCACTTGTAACCATAAAAGGTATCACAGAGCACTGGTAGGTTAAGGAATGGATGTTAAAGTTCCTTGATGGATTAACCTTACCAGGCCTGGCTGTAGTAGTGAAGATAGCTGAGGAACATGCCAGTGGAGGTATAGATGTAGTTGGTAACTTGAATAGACTGTTGTAGATACTGGATGGAACCAGCCAGGTGGTAGAGACACGGAGTGGATGCTGAATGGAATCAGCCAGGTGATGAAGACACGGAGTGGATGCTGGATGGAACCAGACAGGTGGTGAAGACACGGAGTGGATGCTTGATGGAACCAGACAGGTGGTGAAGACACGGAATGGATGCTGGATGGAACCAGACAGGTGGTGAAGACACGGAGTAGATACTGTAAGATGCTAGGGAGCGTGGAAACAGGAGAGTAGTGTAGAGGTTACCGGTGGTAGTGGATACTGCTGGTAAGTAGGGATCCGCTGGAGTAACACCGGCACTTTGAAGAAAGTGAATACTGCTGAAAGCTGACCGCTGGAAGCAGATGATAGTAGCTGGAAGCTGGAATAGCCACGGAGGGCTGCAGAGTCAGGCTGCACCGCAAGATGGAAAGCAGGTGCGGGTTTCGTAGTAGCTGCTGGAGACAGGAGCTGGAACCTGGAAAAACAACCACAGGGAAGAGACACTGGAACAAGGTTTGACATACAAAGCACTGACGATTTCCTGGTTCAGGCACAGGATACTTATACCTGTTGCAGGGCAGGCATTGGCTGGCCAATCATGCAGGTTCACTGTGTAGCAGATTGGTGGAGACTGAACATGTGACAAAGGTAAACATGGCTGCGCCCATGTTAGTACTTGGAGGGAAAGCTGGTTTGGAAAACCATGTGGAATCATAACAGTAATGGCGGCGCCGGCCGCGGAGGACAGGAGACGCCAAACTGACAACTGCACCCTGAGACACATGGATGACATCGGAGGCCATGGCAGGCATGAGACACCACTCTGACAACCTGCATACTGTAACACAGGAGCGGCGGCGGAGGCCGCGGAGGACGGGAGACGCCATGCTAGATTCAAACATGGCGCCGCTGTGACAGCGTCTCAGAGTGACAGGAGGGACATACATAGTGTGGACATCAGGAACACAGATGAGATCCGGCCCTGGAATGCTGAGCCAGCCTCAGAAGGCATCTGAAAGGCAAGTAATGGCGCCCAGATACCCGGATAGTGACACCTACGTTGTATCTCTCTTTCCGGCAGACACAAGTCTGCAGAGGTTCAAAGACCTGCCGGTGAGAAAATTGTCAAGTCAAGCGGAACGTGACCCGTCAACTGCTCCTCCTTCACATTCTCCCGCAACTGGGGCCGCGAGGAAAAGGCTAAGAATTCCGAGCCCACCCGCTGGCGGTGATGCAGGGCAGTCTGGAGCGAGTGCTGACATCTGGTCCGGACTGAAGGACCTGCCAACGATTACTGACATGTCGTCTACTGTCACTGCATATGATTCTGTCACCATTGAAAGAATGGTGGAGGATTATATGAGTGACCGCATCCAAGTAGGCACGTCAGACAGTCCGTACGTATACTGGCAGGAAAAAGAGGCAATTTGGAGGCCCTTGCACAAACTGGCTTTATTTTACCTAAGTTGCCCCCCCTCCAGTGTGTACTCCGAAAGAGTGTTTAGTGCAGCCGCTCACCTTGTCAGCAATCAGCGTACGAGGTTACTTCCAGAAAATGTGGAGAAGATGATGTTCATCAAAATTAATTATAATCAATTCCTCCGTGGAGACATTCACCAGCAATTGCCTCCAGAAAGTACACAGGGACCTGAGATGGTGGACTCCAGTGGGGACGAATTAATAATCTGTGAGGAGGTGGATGTACAGTGAAAGGGGTGAGGAATCGGACGATGAGGAGGAGGTGGACATCTTGCCTCTGTAGAGCCAGTTTGTGCAAGGAGAGATTGATTGCTTCTTTTTTGGTGGGGGCCCAAACCAACCAGTCATTTCAGTGACAGTTGTGTGGCAGACCCTGTCGCTGAAATGATGGGTTTGTTAAAGTGTGCATGTCCTGTTTATACAACATAAGGGTGGGTGGGAGGGCCCAAGGACATTTTTCTTTGCATAATGTGCTGTTTGGGGACTATTTTTTTTGAAGTGCCATCCTGTCTGACACTGCAGTGCCACTCCTAGATGGGCCAGGTGTTTGTGTCGGCCACTTGGGTCGCTTAGCTTAGTCACACAGCTACCTCATTGCGCCTCTTTTTTTCTTTGCATCATGTGCTGTTTGGGGACTTTTTTTTTGAAGTGCCATCCTGTCTGACACTGCAGTGCCACTCCTAGATGGGCCAGGTGTTTGTGTCGGCCACTTGGGTCGCTTAGCTTAGTCACACAGCTACCTCATTGTGCCTCTTTTTTTCTTTGCATCATGTGCTGTTTGGGGACTATTTTTTTGAAGTGCCATCCTGTCTGACACTGCAGTGCCACTCCTAGATGGGCCAGGTGTTTGTGTCGGCCACTTGGGTCGCTTAGCTTAGTCACACAGCTACCTCATTGCGCCTCTTTTTTTCTTTGCATCATGTGCTGTTTGGGGACTATTTTTTTAATCTGCCATCCTGTCTGACACGCAGTGCCACTCCTAGATGGGCCAGGTGTTTGTGTCGGCCACTTGGGTCGCTTAGCTTAGTCACACAGCTACCTCATTGCGCCTCTTTTTTCTTTGCATCATGTGCTGTTTGGGGACTATTTTTTTGAAGTGCCATCCTATCTGACACTGCAGTGCCACTCCTAGATGGGCCAGGTGTTTGTGTCGGCCACTTGTGTCGCTTAGCTTAGTCACACAGCTACCTCATTGCGCCTCTTTTTTTCTTTGCATCATGTGCTGTTTGGGGACTATTTTTTTGAAGTGCCATCCTGTCTGACAGTGCAGTGCCACTCCTAGATGGGCCAGGTGTTTCTGTCGGCCACTTGGGTCGCTTAGCTTAGTCACACAGCTACCTCATTGCGCCTCTTTTTTTCTTTGCATCATGTGCTGTTTGGGGACTATTTTTTTAATCTGCCAACCTGTCTGACACTGCGGTGCCACTCCTAGATGGGCCAGGTGTTTGTGTCTGCCACTTGGGTCGCTTAGCTTAGTCATCCAGCGACCTCGGTGCAAATTTTAGAACTAAAAATAATATTGTGAGGTGTGAGGTGTTCAGAATAGGCTGGAAATGAGTGTCAATTATGGTTATTGAGGTTAATAATACTATGGGATCAAAATGACCCCCAAATTCTATGATTTAAGCTGTTTTTGAGGGTTTTTTGTAAAAAAAAACACCCGAATCCAAAACACACCCGAATCTGACAAAAAATTTTCAGGGAGGTTTTGCCAAAACGCGTCCGAATCCAAAACACGGCCACGGAACCGAATCCAAAACCAAAACACAAAACCCGAAAAATTTCCGGTGCACATCACTATTAATTACAGTGATCTTGCCATTTAATTCCAGTGATTTGGATGTATAATTCCAGTTGGAATTGTTTGTGTCGCTTGGCTTAGTCATACAGCTACCTCTTTGCACCTCTTCAACATCTTTGCATGAGGTGCTGTTTGGGGCCTAGTTTTTGAAGAGTTCCATCCTGTGTGACACTGCCGTAAGAGTCATGGGGTACTGCTGTATTAGTCCTGGGGTACTGCCGTATAAGTCCACCAATTGCAGATTTTTTAAAAAGTGACTGGAGCATGCTGGAGATGCCGTCAGTGGACCAAACAATTGCGCCCCACTCTTGACATTCAGCCACTGCGTGACACTACTAGATGGGCCAGCTGGTTGTGTCACTTAGCTTAGGCCTACAGCAACCTCGGTGCACATTTTTTTCTTCTTTGCATCATGTGCTGTTAGGGGCCTTTTTTTAATATCTGCCCTCCTATCTGACACTGCAGTGCCACTCCTAGATGTGCCAGGTGTTTGTGCCGCCTACTTGGGTCACTTAGCTAAGTCATCCAGCGACCTTGGTGCAAATTTTTTGACTAAAAATAATATTGTGAGGTGTGAGATGTGAGGTGTTCAGAATATGGAAATGAGTGGAAATTATGGTTATTGAGGTTAATAATACTATAGGATCAAAATTACCCCCAAATTCTATGATTTAAGCTGTTTTTGAGGGTTTTTTGAAAAACAACAACTGAATCCAAAATGCACCCGAATCCGACAAAAATTCGAAAGGGAGGTTTTGCCAAAATGCGTCCAAATCCAAAACACGACTGCGGAACCAAATCCAAAACCAAAACACAAAACCCGAAAAATGCCCGCTGCACATCTCTAATTAAAAGTATAGAGTATATCAATAAGATGAGCGCATACTATAAACACCTAACGCTTGATGTGCTAGGGCATTACATCACCAATTAATATAGATCCTACATGACAAATAATAAAACAAGACACCAGTAGCTATATACTATATACATGAATTTATTTTGGATTCTATTTTGTTTTTGTCAACACACATGATCACATTTTTTTTCCAACATTACATTTTTATTAAGATTATACAAGTAAAAAGCGGATACAGAAAAGAAAAAGGTGACAATAAGGGGAAGGCAAAAACACAAGGGGAAGAAGGACAGGACACCCAATAGCATCAAGTAAAACACAAAATATTACAGACAAATCAAGTATCTTCCCCAGCTGGTGATTCGTTTAAATCAAGAGGAGGGCTCTGTGAAGCAGGGCATAAAGGGGGTGCTCACTTACGCTCTGTGATACATGATCATATTTTTATTTATTGTACAGGTGCTTGGCACAGCCCTTAGTACCAGATTCCATTTTGTTTTGCTATAATCTATGTGGGTTATTATTATTATTATTATTATTATTATTATCAGTTATTTATATAGCGCACACATTTATTTGGCCATTGACATCAGTCCCTGCCACAATAGAGCTTACAATCTATTTTCCCTACCACATGTACATGCGTACAGATTCACACTATGGTTAATTTTGTTGGGATTCAATTAACCTACCAGTATATTTTTTTTGGATTGTGGGAGGAAATGGAGTACCCGGAGGAAAACCCTCACAAGTACGGGGAGAATATACAAACTCCACACAGTTAGGGCCATGGTGGGAATCAAACCCATGACCTCAGTGCTGTGAGGCAGTAATGCTAACCATTACACCATCCATGGGTGACCTGGAACAACAACACATCTAAGATCATGAACTCGCTGATATATAGACAATCTTTTTATGCTGTGGGATGGTATAAACGTTCTGTTTTCTATTTTTATTCAACATCTTCATTGTATAATATTACTTTCACAAGGAACATGCATCATGTACAATTTGCCTTCTTAGATATCATTCAATTACCTTCCTAACCAATCATTTAATAAAGCGGTTGTTTGCAATAATTGTTAACACTTTCGCAGCAATCATAATCATACTTGGAAAAGGAATATTCCAGAAGGACAGCATATACTCATCCTTAAAGAAAAAAACATGAGAAACGAGTGGAGATATTAACTAAAGCATTTAAAGAGAAGCTTTTGATAATGTAATAGGGTGTGAGAAGCTGTAGGTGTGGGATTTCGTGCATGGAGAATGCCCATATTTTTAAAGCAGCAATCATTAACACTGCAAAATCAGGTTGGTTTTCCCTTGTAAATGATTGCAGCTTTAAAAATATGGGCATTCTCACACAAAGTCCCACACTTCCAGCTTCTCACACAATATTACATTGCCCCTAATATCTTCATTAATTTTTAAAGACAACTTAAGAGAACATATTGGTGAATAAGTGATAGAAACCAACTTATTTTAGTTAGAAAAAAAAAAGGAAACAGAAAGTTTTGTTAATGATCAAGATGACTTTGTACATAAACTCTCATTTGTTTCCAAATTCAACGACTCATCTGGGGCTGCTAAAAAGAATATTAACAAAAATCACTACATTTACTTCAAGATCCATCATTGAAAGAGATGATTGATCTTGTCCCCACTTTTATATTTAACAAGGCAAATAACCTTTGAAACAGGCAATCTACTATTCAAATATAAAGTTCCTAGAACATAAAAGCAACACTCAAAATAAGGGGGTATATTTACTAAAAGGCGGTTTTACAGATTTTTAGCATTTGCTATACTTTGTTGCCTTTAAAACGAGGTTTATTATTCCCTTTGTACTTAGGGCCTAATTCAGACCTGGTCGCATGCAGGCTATTTTTTGCACTGCTGCGACCAGGTATTCGCCGCCTACAGTGAAGGGGGTAAGCGATTTGCACAGCCCAGGACTTACTCACCCGCTGCGATGATCCGGACACTCCCATAAAACCGTGCGTTGCCGCCCACAAACGCCTTCTGCCTGTCAATCTTCTTGCAATCGCTTTCTTCGCCTGCGCATTGCGGGCCACACGCATGCACTGTTCAGACCCGATCACACGGCTGCGAAAAAATACAGGTGCGATCATGTCTGAATGACCCCCTTAGTGTAAGAACTAATGGGTAACAATTATCTCTGTAATAAACAGGGGAATTTTATTGAAGGCATTTTGCAGGATAAGCACAAAAAATAAATTTCACCAGGATTTCGCAGCAGATATCAGGATATTTGCTGCAGTCCCCCTATTTTCATTCGGGAAAACAGTCTCCATAGGTTTCTATGTAGGCTGATAAATTGTTAAATTTACCAAGCTTTCAAATGTGAAGCAGACACTACACTAGTAATGTCTGCTCACACCTGCGCAGTATGATAACGCGACTGAGGTCCGAACCCCATAGTAAAGTTATTTTAGTTATTACGCATAGAGCATACCTCCCAACTTTGAATCTTTCCAAGGAGTGACACACACGTGGCGAAGCCGCGTGCGCTCCCGAAAAAGGGGCGTGACCTAAGAAAAGTGGTGTGGCTTTGCGGGAGGACCAGGATCGCGAGCCACGCCCCGTTTACGTCACTGAGGGGGCATGCCCAGCACTCTGTGAGCCGCTGGCATGCCCACTCTCCCTCTGACTCCAGTGAATAGACACAGTGCGCGTCTATTCACCGCTGCTCTGCTAAGCAGGGTAGCGAGAGACAGAGCCTCCCAAATCCCCCCCCCCCCCACCGCGGGACACTGCGGCCCGTGGGTGGGACAGCGGGATAGTCCCCAAAAAACGGGACTGTCCGTCAAGAAACGGGACAGTTGGGAGGCATGCATAGCGGGATAGGCACCTATTGAAGCCCATGTCCCTGCATGTGTTTTTTGGTACTTTTAGCAGATACTTAATTTCTCATTGCTGCAATAAGTAGCAATAATAAATTATAATTATCAGCACCACTTCTCATTTAATGATAAATATGCCCCTTAATATGATTTGTAACAAGAGCACAACTCTGTATATGTGATTGAACAATTTCTTCACCATTATGTCTATGGATAATTGCTAAGATACTGTATGAATTAATGTGAACTGTGATTGCTGTTGTGCCTACCACAAATACATTTTTTTGTTGTAATGCGATGTAGACTGTAAATAAGTTCCTATTTGACTTATTTTCAAATTAAATTGTATTCTTAGAGTTTAAATTCTATTGATTAAAGATAGATTTGAATTTGCATGATGGATAGCAATATTAACAATATATACTGTATTTAAATAGATCTTAATTAAATATTTCAGTGCTTAGTGCTTAAAACACAGCTGCTGCTTAATGAATGCAACATTTGGGTTGGATGGAGGATCTTTATGTTCCGAATCTGGATAGGCTGATATATTCTTCTGAGGAAATGGCAAAAAACATAGATACATGTCAAGTAGGTGTCATTAGGTGAGCTTTGCTCGCCACACTAATTTAGTCCCCCTCAGGTGTGGCATGGACTACCCTCGGAGTGGGGATTCTGGGCCACGGTTAGAAATTCCAACCGCTAGGATTCCCTTGGCTGTCGGGATTCTGACCACCAGAATCCAGACAGCCAGGCAGTGTCGGACTGGGGCATGAAGGGCCCACCGCGGGAATCCAGTAAAAGGGGCCCATACTTATGGGTGTGACAAGCCTACAAAGGTGGTGTGAATAGCCTCCACAGAAATACACAATTGTCTTTTGCAGTGTAATGCAACATATCTACCATGTATAATACAAGGGCACAGTCTGGAACCTGATCCCTAGAGGAAGGAGTGGGCCCTGAGGCAGTGGGGCCCACCGGTGGTTTCCCCTGTACCCCTGTGGGCCAGTCCGACCCTGCAGCCAGGAAACTAACTGCTTCCAGAGTAACAGGTCTGTAATGTTGTGTAGTCACATAGGTAAAGTACAGATTTGGTATGAGCTAGCTGTATTTCCTCACTCACGCCACATAATAATAATAACAACAATAATTTTATTTATATAACGCCCTTTCTTCAATAATATTCAAGGTGCTTAACAGATAGAATGAGCATAATACCAGTGGCTTAACTACCACCCTCGCAACTACTGTGGAGGCTTGGAGGCGCAGGGCTGCGGGGGCACTGCCATTGATCCACTGCAGGTTGACCTGTGGACTAGCTGTCCGCATGTCAATCTGGTAAATTTCCCTCCCAAAATGGATGCTGCTACAGCGGAGACATGCTAGAGGTCATACTTGACCTCTAGTGTCTAACTGCTGGGAAGTGGTGCCGGGTCCCGAGAGCGCATAGCGCTGGCAGCAGTGGCTGCCTTGCACCCTGACAGCGAGCATGAAAACCCCTTGGCAACGAGCATTACACACCCATAGCAACAAGCATTACCCCTTGGAAACGAGCTTGACACCCAGCGTATGAAATCCCTGGCAACGCACATTACCCCCTAGCAACGAGCATGACACCCAGTGAATGAAACCCCTGGCAACGAGAATTAACCCCTGGCAATGAGCATGACACCCAGAGCATGAATCCCCTGGCAACGAGCATTACCCCCTAGCAACAAGCTTGACACCCAGCGCATGAAACCCCTAGCAACGTCCATGACACCCAGCACATGAATCCCCTGGTCTAATGTCTCAGGGGCATTGCGGTGTGTGGCATAATGTATCACGGATATTGCGGTGTGTGGCATAAAATATAACGGGCATTGCAGTGTGTGGCATAATGTATCACGGATATTGTGGTGTGTGGCATAAAATATAACGGGCATTGCGGTGTGTGGTATGATGTGTCACAGGCATTACGGTGTGGTATACTGTATCACAGGCATTGTGGTATGTGGTATAATACCGCCGGTCACGCATACCCAATCCATCTCAGGGGCATTGCAGTGTGTGGCATAATGAATCACGGACATTGCAGTGTGTGGCATAATGTGTCACAGGCATTACGGTGTGTGGCATAATGTGTCAGGGGCATTACAGTGTGTGGCATATTGTATAATGGGCATTATGGTGTGTGACATAATGTATAAGGGCCATTGCAGTGTGTGGCATAATGTGTAAGGGGCGATACTATAAAGAGGAAAATTACAAATAATGCAATTGACATGAATCAGGATTATTTTTTTTCCTGTGGCGGCCAATGTCTGGGCGTGCAGGTTGCAAAACTGGGGTATAAGGTAGTCTTTTCCTGCAATGCCACGCCCCTCGCAGTAAAGCCACACCCATTTTTAACAAGACCACACACCCTTTTCGAGCACTTAGAAAGTTAACACTTTTCTAATGGCAATTAGAGGGGGGCACCCTAAAATCTTTTGCCTTGGAGGAGAAAAATTTCTAGTTACGTCACTGCATAATACAGTACATAAACAATGAAATACACAAAAGTTTTTCATAAAATACAGAAAGCATGGAGATACTAAAGGGACAATTAAGGAAATGCTTGCATTGTTTGTTTTTGAAAGATTCCAGAGTGGGGGCTTCGCTCACTGAGAGTCAGAATTGCATGGCTAAAAGCTCGACACCCAGATGAATTACAGGAGATTCTAAGTACTGCTTTAAGTCCTTCATCTACAGATCGCAGTAATTGAGTGGGGCAGTATGGAATCAGAAGCTGGTTCAGGTGGCTTGGGCCCTGGTCATGTAGGGCTTTGAAACTCAGTAAGCCAATCATGAAGATGCTTTGCCATCTTACAGGTAACCAGTGGAGAGAGTAGAGAATGGGTGTTATGTGACTGGAACAGGGCTGAGTGGTTAATAGCCTAGCAGCTGCATTTGAACCAGCTGTAAGCGGTGCAATTTTTTTGCTGGGAGACCAAGGTAGAGGGCATTGTAGTAGTCTAATCGGGATGATACAAAGGCATGGATGACTTTTGGCAGATCTTCAGAGGGAAATAAGTGCTTGTTTCTGGCGATGTTCCTCAGATGGAAGCATGAGGATCTCATTGATGTTTAAGTGTCAAGCCACCATCCAGGACAACAACAAAATTCCGCACATGGGGGTTATTCAGAGATGGACGCAGATCGCTGCATACTCAGCAAGATCTGTGTCAATCTCCTCACATGCTGGGGGCTGACCAGCACAGGCAAGGCTGCCCAGCATGTGTGTGGCACCGCCTCACAATGAATCCGCAATGTAATTGTGGACGCATGAAATGAAAGTTGACACCTGCCAGCGCAGTCTGGCTGCGCTGTCAGGCGATCCACCACAATTTTTTTAATTAAAGCAGCTGCATGGGCTATCCCATGAAAAGCCCCCAAAACGCTCTCGACACCCCCCCATTTGGCTTGCCACTCCCGCAAAATGCTGCATCGCTGCCCACCCAGCCCCCGCCGCTGTCAATCATGTTGCGGATGCATCCTTCTGGGATGCGCCCACAATTTGACTGACCACACAGGCGTGATGCAGCCGCTGCACCTGCAGTTTGTCAATGTAAGGCAAACTGCGATGCAGCCACATTAGTGGCCAACTCTGAATTAGGCCCTTGATCAGTGTTTTGTTGTTCAGAACCCCAAAGTGTCCAGTTGGCTGGCTATGCTGCTGTCTTGTACTTTGAATACAGCCGGTTGTCTGTCCACTGTGAGGGACTGGCAGGCTTTTCACTCTCCACACAAGGCAAGAGCTTAGTCCCAAGATCCTGATTGGCTCTAAGACGACACATGAACAATCAACAATTCACAACTTAATTCAAGCAGTTAATTTTTATTGTTTACCCTTAATAGCCATCAATGGGCCTTATTCAGAGTGCTACGACTGGGCAAAACTATGCAAATGACACGGCCACTTGGATTTGCATTTAGATGCCAGCAGGCGGCTTTGCAAATCTCAGCAGCTGTGTACACAGACCCATCATCCTTCACAGATCAGTTGACTATGGATGTCCTGTGTAACACCTGTGTATTTGCCGCCACTCCCCATTACCTCCCCCAAATGCTCCCTATCAGTCACTTTGCGAATACATCCTCTCTGCGACCGCCAATGCAATACCATCACAGCACATGCGCAGTACAGCTTAGGTGCATGCATAGACCACCGATAATTGCTCAACTGCAAAAAAATAAAGGGGTTTGCAATTTGCATGCAACTATGAATCAGGCTTAGTGTTCTCATTCATCCTGCTAGGAGCTGCTGTTCTTATTCCTTATGTTCTCCCCATTTTCCTCACACAACTTATATTTCCTCATTTCCCCACAAGTTATTTTATTTTACCATTTATTTTATTGACCTTGTTTACGTACTAGCTTTTGCATGGGACATTTTAAGTCACGTGGCAGAAACCACCCAGCGTTTGCTGCAATGATAGCTATGCATAATCTTATAAATAAACTAGGTAGAGGATATTGTGTTTGCTGTACGGTACATGCACCACTTCCATGCCACCAAAGCACATACGTGACACCTATATTCTGCAACTGTATATTATCACCCTGATTTATCTGGTTTGATAAGGGGGAATTCTGCCAATCAATATTCCACGTATAGTTTCTGCCCCAGTAAGTGATGAACTGACAGCGTAGTGTAATAATTAGGGAAGGGTTTAAACTCTTTGTTTTATATGCACGTGTTCACGGTTATATCGCAAATAAGACAGAAGCAAAGAAAAAGATGTCACAATTCAGAATGATTTGAGACACTGTAGACCTCGCTGTACTTTGTGAGAATGAGCCAAGTCCCTTAGGAAAAGAATGCATTAGTGTTAAGGTGGCAGTGACTGCAGGAGTTGAAAAGGTTTATTTCTTGTAATGAGAGAAGCTCGGATCTCAGGAAATTTCATGCTAGACTTCATACGTGGTTGGTGCAGAAATATATCTAGTACAGTATTTCACCCAAATGCATCAAAAAAACTATCAACTGGTGAATCAAGGATGTTATTGTGCATTTTCAGGGGTTGCCACTTGCCAGCAGGCCACAGAGCTCCTCACTCCTCACATAATGTAATTACTAGAGATGTGCGGCTGGCACTTTTCGTGTTTTGTGTTTTGGTTTTGGTTCTAATTCCATTTTCGTGTTTTGGTTTTGGCTTGGTTTTGCCAAAACCACCATTTCGTGTTTTGGTTTTGGTTCTGGATGATTTTTGGAAAAAAACATAAAAACAGCTAAAATCACAGAATTTGGGGGTAATTTTGCTCCTACGGTATTATTAACCTCAATAACATTCATTTCCACTCATTTCCAGTCTATTCTGAACACCTCACACCTCACAATACTGTTTTTAGGCCTAAAAGTTGCACCGAGGTGTCTGTATGACTAAGCTAAGCGACACAAGTGTGCGGCACAAACACCTGGCCCATCTAGGAGTGGCACTGCAGTTGCAGACAAGATGGCACTATTCAAAAACTAGTCCCCAAACAGCACATGATGCAAAGAAGAAAAAGCGACGCAATGAGGTAGCTGTATGACTGTTCTAAGCGACACAAGTGTGCGGCACAAACACTTGGGCCATCTAGGAGTGGCACTGCAGTGGCAGACAGGATGGTAGATTTAAAAAATAGGCACCAAACAGCACATGATGCAAAGAAGAAAAAGAGGTGCAATGAGGTAGCTGGATGGCCAAGCTAAGCGACACAAGTGGCCGACACAAACACCTGGCCCATCTAGGAGTGGCACTGCAGTTACAGACAGAATGGCACTTAAAATAACTAGTCCCCAAACAACACATGATGCAAAGAAGAAAAAGAGGTGCAAGATAGACTTGTCCTTGGGCCCTCCCACCCGCCCTTATATTGTATAAACAGGACATACACACTTTAACAAACCCATAATTTCAGTTACATTGTCTGCCATACAACTGTGGCTGAAATCATTACCTGATCTATAAGCATCTTCCTATAAATTCAACTGGAAATATTTGTCCATCCAGGGGAGTTTAATGTGAGAAGGCACAAATCTACCAATAAAATACATATAAATGTGTAACTGTGCACATGAAGTGAACACAATGGGAATGTGAGCTTACTGTCATGAAATGTAAGGATTGACTGAGGCTTGAACAAACAGCTATTAGAAAAAAACTGCTTCCTCTACATTGAGTAACCTGAACATACTGAAAATAGAACCCATCAGAACAATCCATTCATACACAGTTTTACTGCAGAGCAGATTCTAAAGGAATCACTCAGAGTTGCGTTATTACAAGATTAATAATTTAATTTTATGCCCAGATCACTGAGCTTAGAAGTGACACGTAATAACTATTTTTAGGATCACTTTGTAATTTGTATGCAAACTCTGGTGCAGTGTAGGGGCCATATCATCACTTCCAGGACTCCTTGCTCTTTTTTACTCTGAAGGTAGTTCTTAATGACATTGGCTGTATGTTTGGGGTCGTTGTCCTGCTCCAGAATAAATTTGGAGCCAATTAGATGCCCCCTGATGGTTCTGCATGATGGATAAGTACCTGCCTATGGGGGTGATTCAGATCTGATCGCTCGGCTGCAATTTTGCTGTCCTGCGTTCAGATAGTCGTGGCCTCCAGGGTGAGTGTATTTTCACTGTGCAAGTGTGTGATGCTGCAAAAATTCTGTGTGTGCAGTCTCGGCGCAGCCCAGGACTTACTCTTCCAGTGCAATTGAATCAGGCTGATTGGGGTCAGAGCTGATGTCAGACAACCTCCGTGAAAACGCTTGGGCACGCCTGCGATTTCCAGAACACTCCCAGTAAACGGTCAATTTCCACCTATAAACGTCTTTCTCCTTGCAATCACCTTGCGAATGCCTGTGCAAACGAATTTTTCACACCATCCCGTCACTGACCGGCGATCCCCATTGTTGTTGTTTTCTGACATTGCATTGCATATATATGCATTGTTATTACCTGATCGCCCGCTGTGCGAAAACGCACAGCTGGATCAGATCGGAAGGACCCCCTGTATTTCTTACTTTGCAGCATTTTTTCAACACCTGCCTAAAACTTTTGCACTGCAAATTATTTAGGGATGATAACTTTGTGATAGAAAATAATGTAGGATATAGTAATATAAATATATACCACTCTTGCTACTGGCTTTCAAGTCCATGCAAATCTGGGATTTCAGTGAATATAAGTCAATTCATTTTTCATCTATGGAATAAAATGTGTTAAAATGTTATATAACTGTGTAATCCCCCGGAGTGGATCAATAAAATAGAAATGTTGGTGGCCAACTACAAAGAGAACTTGAATACAGAAGAGATAAATTTGTGAAAAGTACCACAGGACTACAATATCACTGAGATATTTGATTCAGCCCTAGACAATACAGAGGTAGACAACATAATTCAAGAGAAATGCTACTAGATACAGAGATCAATTCAACCCAAATACCTCACAAAGGGACACTGAACACAGCGATACACAACCACAAATTTTTATAGGAGTTACCACCACCTCAGGAAACACGCCAGGAGACCCACCAGAAGACCCACCAGAAGGGGAGGGAGGTACAACAAAAGGAAAGAAAAATCACAAGAAGAGATAAATATAATTTATAATTTTCCTCTTACATTCGTTCTAGAGCTGAAATCTCACTTTTGCAGAAGGGATTAAGCTGTATTCCCATTTTAACACAACCAATCTGATTCTACGTATCATTTATCTAGCACCATGTAGAAGATAATGGCTAGCATCTGATTAGTCTCTACATACAACATCTCCATTTCTAAAAACCCACACTTTGTTAAATATACCCATTTCAATGGAAAGTCCAGACCTATAAATGGGGAGATCCATGGGACTTTTATGACAAATGATGACACGCAAATTCGTGAAGCGTTCCATATTTTTCATCAAAGCGTACCTGTTAGGCGCTGCAGCTCTCGCCAGCGCCTAACCGTTGCTAAGCAACGGTCCCGGCGGGTCACGTCCGGCGCGCCTCCTCCTGTTCCCCGCACGGCGCCTGGCAATGCCAGGACGCTGTGTGCAACTGAGCCGCCGGGTCCTTGGCAACGAGGATGCCACAGGCAGGCCGCGTTCCCCGTTGGCAGATAAATAAATCAGCACCTGTCAGCGTGTGGTCGTGCAGCAGGGCAGCTGCACGACATTTTCTAATTAGGTTCTCTACTGCCATTGGTACAGAGACCTGTTATATTCTCCCTCAGTGCCTTACACAGACGCCGGTGATAGCTTCCTGTGAGCTGTTCCTGCTCTGGAGAATTCCCTGTCCGGTGTTCTGTGGTCCGGTCTACCTTGTTCCTGTGGTACTGAGTCCTGGTGTTCGGAAGCCTATCTTTGGTGTCCTCCCAGCCTTCCTGTAGGTAGAAACCTGTGTCTGAGATCTCGAGGTTCCTGTTCACCTATGGTTGTTTCCCCGCTGTTGTGAGTAGCGGCCTTTGCTGCGTCTTGCGGCCTTGGCCGTAGAGTTTCTGTTATACTTATTGCCGGTGTTTTTGCGGAGGTGCTCCGCCATAGCTGTCCTCCCCGGTACACAGTGGTGCCGTGTAGGGTGTGGATAGTGTTACCTTTGTTGCCTTTTTCCATTGGCGGCCGGGCCGCACATACGTTTAGTTTTAGTTCTGTAGCAGCCCCCAGCTGTGTTTTGTTTAGTTAGAGGTCCCCTTGTTCTCATGCCGTCTCAGTTTACGCCTTGTCTCGTACTAAGACCGGGGGGTATCGGAGTTGGGCAGACTTAATCCGCCCTTCAAACGCGGCTGCCGTGGGCCCAAGAACACATAGTCTCGCAGGCGTAGACTGACCACGCGGGTGGGACAACGGAGTTAGGGTCCCAGGGGGTACTGCTATACTTCGTCCTTATTTCAGCATCACGTGCCTGTGCTCGGGACTTACCCACTCAGTATCTTATGTTCGGAGCACAAAGAACGTAACATTATCACCTGCCAAAGCAAAAAAAATAAAAAATCTGTGGCCTTGAAATTCGGTCCTCATGAATCCGGCAGTACTAGGTCAGAATCCCAGACAGCTTTTGGCCAATCAGATTCAGGAAATCACTCAGATGGTTCAGGATCTTACCCTTCGGGTGAGGTCGAAGGAAGATCTTTTACGAGCCTCCCCGGGTATGATTCCTGAACCTAAGATGCACCTTCCTGACCGCTTTTCAGGTAACCGAATAGATTTTTTTAATTTTAAGGAGGGCTGTAAACTTTATTTTCGGTAAAGGCCCCGGTCCTCAGGTACTGAGTCTCAGCGGGTGGGCATTGTGATGTCTTTGCTTCAAAGCGATCCACAAACCTGGGCTTTTGGGTTGAAATCCGATGATGCAGTCTTGTCAACAGTGGATGCCTTCTTTAAATCATTAAGCCTTTTATATGATGACCCAGATAGGGAAGCGTTGGCTGAGAGCCACCTACGTGCACTTAAACAGGGTAAAAATCCCGCTGAGGCGTATTGTACAGAGTTTCGCCGTTGGTCGAACGACTGTGGCTGGAATGATCCTGCCCTGCGCAGTCAGTTTCGCCTCGGTCTGTCAGAAGTAATCAAGGATAGTCTCATTCAGCATCCAGCTCCGGAGACTTTAGATAAACTCATGGAGCTTGCTATCAAGATTGATCGTCGTCTCCGAGAGCGAGCGGAGGGCTGAAAGAGGGGCTAATTTCAGGTCTAGTCCATGTGTATATGCTCTCCCTGAGAACGTCGAGGAGCCCATGCAAGTGGGTCTCTCCCTGCTGTCCCCAGAAGAAAGAGCCAGAAGGCTACATTCAGGGCTCTGCTTATATTGTGGTGCCAAGGGACATGTTGCGCGTAACTGCCCAAATAAACAGGGAAACGCTCTGACCAAGTGATTTGTGAGGGGGTTCACTTGGGTCTGCAGTTAATCTCAAATGATTCCTTGTTAGTTCCTGTAAAAATTTCTTCTGGAAGTCTCAGTTCATTTGTTTCAGCCTACATTGATAGTGGAGCTGCCGGGAACTTTATGGATCTTGCTTGGGCTCAGGCTTTGGGAGTTCCACAGCTTCCATTAGATAGACCTATCACTATGCACGGACTAGACGGTGGTCCACTCTCTAATGGGGTAGTTACTCATCAGACCCCTCCAGTACTATTGACAGTGGGGGCCTTACATTCCGAAAAAAATTGAGTTTTATCTCACCCTTTGTCTGGCTGTGCCTGTCATCTTAGGTCACCCCTGGCTTGCCCTTCATAATCCCACAATAGATTGGCGGTCTGGGGAAATTTCCCAGTGGGGTTCCTTCTGTGTTAAAGGATGTATTTCTCATTCAGTCCGGGTCGTGGCTGTCACTCCGGAACTCATACCTTCGGTATATCAGGATTTTGCTGATGTTTTCTCTAAGGGTAACGCTGATATCCTGCTACCCCACCGGTCATATGACTGCACCATTGACCTTGTCCCTGGTGCCACTCTGCCAAAAGGGAGACTTTATGCATTATCTGGTCCCGAGACTAAGGCCATGGATGATTATGTACAGGAGAGTCTGAAGAAGGGGTTTATTAGGCCCTTGAAATCTCCGTTAAGTGCAGGGGTTTTTTTGTTGAGAAAAAAGACGGATCTCTAAAACCGTGCATAGACTATCGGGCCTTGAATAAGATTTCTATTAAAAACACCTACTTCTTGCCGTTGATTTTGGTGTTGTTTGATCAGCTCCGCACTGCGGTTATTTTCTCCAAAATCGATCTCAGAGGAGCCTACAACCTCATCCGAATAAGATCTAGGGATGAGTGGAAGATGGCTTTCAGTACACAGTCCGGACATTACGAATATCTTGTGATGCCGTTCGGTCTGATTAATGCTCCTGCGGTGTTTCAGGATCTTATTAACGATATCCTCCACGACTTTCTAGGGAAGTTCGTGGTCGTTTATTTGGACGACATTTTAATTTATTCAGAGTCTCCAGAACAGCATGTTGTCCATGTGCGACAAGTGCTTAAGGTTCCAGGATAATCATTTATACGCTAAGTTGGAGAAATGGGATTTCCACATCACTGAGGTGTCCTTTTTAGGGTATATTATTTCTCCAAAGGGGTTTTTTATGGAACCTAAGAAACTCCAGGCTATCTTAAGTTGGACGCAACCCACTAACTTGAAGGCTATCCAGCGATTTTTGGGTTTTGCGAACTATTATTGACATTTTATTCATGCTTTTCAGATTTAGTTGCTCCTATTGTGGCATTAAGAAAAGGAGCTGATCCTTCCAACTGGTCGCCTCAAGCCAAGTCTGCCTTCCAGGCCCTAAAACAGGCCTTTGTCTCAGCTCCAGTTCTCCGACACCCCAACCCTGATCTTCCTTTTATTGTCGAGGTGGACGCCTCAGAGGTTGGAGTGGGAGCCATTCTTTTTCAGGAAAACCCCAAGTCTCTGGTGTTACACCCATGTGCCTTCATGTCCAGGAAATTCTCTTCTGCTGAATCCAACTATGATGTTGGTAATCGAGAATTGCTGGCAGTCAAATGGGCTTTTGAGGAATGGATGCACTGGCTTGAAGGAGCTAAGCATACCATTACGTTATTCACTGACCACAAGAATCTACAGTATATTGAATCAGCAAAACGGCTTAATACTCGGCAGGCACGTTGGGTGCTGTTTTTTACATGATTCAAGTTCATCATCACCTACAGCCCCGGTTCTAAGAACACCAAGGCCGATGCCCTGTCACGTTTTTTTTCTTCCGGCGCACTATAACCACTCTTCTGCAACTCCCATTGTTTCAACATCCGTCACCTGGGCTGGCCTCAGACAGGATTTGTTCACACAGCTTGTCCAGGTTCAGCAGCAGGCTCCCAGTAATACTCCTGTTGGTCGTCTCTTCGTTCCTGAGTCCTTGAGAGGCAGTGTCCTTGCAGAGTTTCATGATAATAAGGTTGCTGGCCATCCTGCTATTGCTAAAACCTTGGAGTTAATCTCTCGCTCGGTGTGGTGGCCTAATCTTTCTAAGGATGTTAGGGAATTTGTCCTTTCCTGTCAAGATTGTGCTAAGCACAAAGTGTACCGATCCTTGCCGGTCGGGCAACTCATGCCTCTTGCAATTCCACTCAGGCCATGGTCACACATTTCCATGGATTTCGTGGTGGATCTTCCTCTTTCATCCGGGTTCCAGGTGATTTGGGTAGTTGTAGACCGTTTTAGCAAGATGGCCCACTTCATTGCCTTACCCCGGTTACCTTCCGCTCAAATTTTGCAGTGCTGTTCCTCCGCCATGTCTTCAGGCTTCATGGTTTACCTGAGGATATAGTCCCTGACTGGGGACCACAGTTTATTGCCTGTTTTTGGAAACGTTTTTGTGCCTCGTTAAACATGAAACTCTGTTTAACTTCTGGATACCATCCACAGTCTAACGGGCAGACTGAACGTGTGAATCAATCACTAAAACAATATTTACGTCTCTATACTGCCAAACTTCAGAACGGTTGGTCATATTTTCATCCTCTGGCCGAGTTTGCCTACAATAACTCGTCATTCATCTACCAAGGAGTCTACATTCTTTTCGGCCCTGGGCTTTCTCCCTAGAGCTAATTCCTTTACTCCTCATTATCCAGCTTCTTCTTTGACCTTAACCTCCCGTCTTAGAGTTATTTGGAGGAAGATACACCTTGTCCTTAAGAAAGCTGCTTTCCGAGAGAATTTTTTTTCTGATAGGTTCCGACGCCCGTGCACATTTAAGGTAGGGGATAAGGTGTGGTTGTCAACCCGCAACATCAAGCTCCGACAACCCTTGGCTAGATTGGGACCCAGATTTATTGGACCATTTCTTATTGTCAAAAAAGTCAATCCAGTGGCTTTTCGGCTACAGTTGCCAAAGTCACTTAAAATCGGCAACACTTTCCATTGTTCCCTATTTAAGCCATATGTTCTTTACAGGACATTTCCTCAGAAAATTTTCCAGGGTAGACCTCCGGTGGATGTTCAGGGTCAACAAGAATTCCTAGTGGAGAAGGTGTTGGATTCTAAATTTTCTCGTGGTCGGCTCTACTTTTTGGTTCATTGGAAAGGGTATGGCCCAGAGGAAAGGTCTTGGGTCCTGGACAAGGATTTACATGCCCCTAGACCTAAAAGGTTGTTCTTTCAGGAATTTCCTTGTAAACCCGGATATAGGGGTTCTTTAACCCCTCCTCAAGGGGGGGTACTGTTAGGCGTGGCAGCTCTCGCCAGCGCCTGACCATTGCTAAGCAATGGTCCCGGTGTGTCATGTCTGCCGCGCCTCCTCCTGTTCCCCGCACGGCACCTGGCAACGCCAGGATGCTGTGAGCAACCGAGCTACCGGGTCCTTGGCAACGGGGACGCCACAGGCGGGCCACGTTCCCCGTTGCCAGATAAATAAATCAGCACCTGTCAGCGTGTGGTCGTGCAGCAGGGCAGCTGTACGACATTTTCTAATTAGGTTCTCTACTGCCATTTATACAGAGACCTGTTATATTCTCCCTCAGTGCCTTACACAGACGCCGGTGATAGCTTCCTGTGAGCTGTTCCTGCTCTGGAGAATTCCCTGTCCGGTGTTCTGTGGTCTGGTCTACCTTGTTCCTGTGGTACTGAGTCCTGGTGTTCGTAAGCCAATCTTTGGAGTCCTCCCAGCCTTCCTGTAGGTAGAAACCTGTGTCTGAGATCTCGAGGTTCCTGTTCACCTATGGTGGTTTCCCCGGTGTTGTGAGTAGCGGCCTTTGCTGCGTCTTGCGGCCTTGGCCGTAGAGTTTCTGTTATACTTATTGCTGGTGTTTTTGTGGAGGTGCTCCACCATAGCTGTCCTCCCCGGTACACGGTGGTGCCGTGTAGGGTGTGGACAGTGTTACCTTTGTTGCCTTTTTCCATTGGCGGCCATGCCACACATACGTATAGTTTTAGTTCTGTAGCAGCCCCCAGCTCTGTGTTTTGTTTAGTTAGAGGTCCCCTTGTTCTCATCCCATCTCAGTTTACGCCTTGTCTTGTACTGAGACCGGGGGGGCATCGGAGTTGGGCAGACTTAATCCGCCCTTCAAACGCGACTGCCGTGGGCCCAAGAACACATAGTCTCGCAGGCGTAGACTGACCACGTGGGTGGGACAATGTAGTTAGGGTCCCAGGGGGTACTGCTATACTTCAGCCTTATTTCAGCATCACGTTCCTGTGCTCGGGACTTACCCACTCAGTATCTTACATTCGGAGCACAAAGAACGTAACAGTACCCTTACGACGCATAACCTAGTCCTGAGGCCGCTCCTCCATCCCCCTGCCTCATGTCTTGAATATCTCTGCTTTGCTTACATACTGCCATCAGCCTACCTCCCGCTTGCTTGCACCTCATGTCATCTGTTTGTCACCACTTCCCACTAGATTGTTAGCTCTTCAGAGCAGGGCCCTCTTTCCTCTTGTCGTCATATCCCTCATCTCGACATATTTCACTCGCAGCTCGTTCCTACTCAGCGACCATCTTTACCGCTTTTTCTCCTGCTCTATCTATGGCCGCCAGCCACAAGTAGTACGATGATTACTCCCTTGCTACTTACATCTTAGCTGTATTATGTCCTGAGAATTGTGGTGCTCTGTTACCTGTACTGTATTTTTGTTATTTATTTACTGTAATGCTAAGTTCTGTCTCCCTGTACTGTCCTTTGTACGGCGCTGCAAAACACTTGTGGCACCTTATAAATAAAATGTAAGAATAATAATAATAAATCTAGTCTTTTAATTTGGGAGGTCATCAGCATCAACCACAACAGTCAAATCCATGGCAACACCTTTAAGTACCTTTCATCCCCAGATTTATAGTGCTTCTATTAAAACTTTCCTGAGATGAGTCAGTAAAGAACTTATGAACACTGAGCCAACCAAATCTTTCTCCAGGTTAACTCAAGTAGACTTCTTAGAAACCTCTCTAACTTGAAGGGGGGTAACGATAAGGCAGATGGATAAAGGCTAGTCAATAGTGATGCAGGTTTTTTGCTTCTACCACCTTTAAAGTTTGCGCCAACCTTCTGTCATGTCTACGTGTCAGAGACTGACTACTGACCACACTTTCCTGTTAAAGGATAAAATAAACACTGTACTCCAACAAGGGCTTGATTGTAAAATCATAACCCAATCTAATTTTCAGTTCCGGACAGTTTCTTTTCATCTACAGTATACAGATGTGTGCTCATACACCAAGCCTCAATACACCATGTGGCTCAAGACATCTGGCATGAGTGAGCCGTCCCAAGCGGTGTAGCGCAGTGACTTTTTCTTCAAATGTGCATCTTATTGCAGTGCAAAACACCACTCAACATGTACCATAACACCGGGCTGCGACTTAAACAGCACAGGAACTAGTTTTAAATAAGTACAAAGGGCCTAATTCAGACCTGATCGCTAGGCGGCGTTTTCATACAGCAGGTGATCAGGTCTAAACAGCGCATGTGTATGCACCTCAATGCGCAGGCGCCTCACACGGGTACAAAGCGGATCGCTGCTCAGCGATGGGTTTGTGCAAAGGATTCATTCGCATGGGCGTTAGCAAGGAGATTGACAGCAAAAAGGCGTTTGTTAGTGTTATCTGACCGTTTTCTGGGAGTGGTTAGAAAAACGCAGGCATTTTCATGCGTTTGCAGGGCGGGTTCCTGACGTCAATTCCGGTCCCGGACAGGCTAAAGTATTTGCAGCAGCTGAGTAAGTCCAGAATTACTCAGAGACTGCACAAGATCTGTAGGTACAGCTCTGCTACACATGCGTTCGTACACTTGCAAAGCGAAAATACACTCTCCTATGGGGATCAGTACGTAATCCCGCTGGACGGGATCCCAGGGGTCGAAATACCGACGCCGGAATCCCGACCACACAATCCAGACAGGGGTGGCGAGCGGAACGCAGACCCTTGCGGGCTCGCTTCGCTCGCCGTGCTGCGAGCGCAGTGCCTCGCTACGCTCGGCACACTATTATATTCTCCCTCTGTGGGTGTCGTGGACACCCACGGAGGGAGAATATGTCGGGATTGTGCCGGTCGGGATTCCGGCATCGGTATTTCGACCACCAGGATTCCGTCCGGCGGGATGTTGACCGCATCCCCCCTATGGGTGGCGAGAATGCGAACACACGCTTCAAAAAAACCCTAGCGAGCGAACAGGTCTGAATTAGCCCCAAAGTCGCAGACGAAGCACAAAAGAACTGCACATGAAACAAAGCTACGGCCACTACATAGTAGCACTTGGTAGCACTTCTTGTACAGATTCAGAATCATTTGTACATAGCTGTACAATTGTTGACTATGACACAAATTTGAGCAAATAATATGCTAGGTGCTAGCCATGTAGTGTGGGATGTGGCGCGCTGAGAAGGGCTGTTTGGCGTGACTGCAGAAATAGTGTATGAGGACGCATTTGTATTTTGGCTAAAATACAAAAAAAAGCAGTGAACTCCATCCGCGGTTGATTATATTGGACATAAATGAGGCTCCAGGAACTGTATAAAACCAATATATTGCCATGGTAACTTTAACCTTAACTGTATTGATATTAATTTGACAAACTTTGGCAAAGTGATTTTACAATGATGACAATACAAAATGGAGAGTAAATTAATTTTATGACATGGAGATTAAATAAATTAAAGTTTACGACTGAGTCAGTGATGTGTTTTGGTGTGCAATGCTCATATGCAGGCAAGAGAAGCAAAAAGAACTGTTTGTATTTTTAAGTATGGCAATAGTGAACATTTCAAGTTGCTTGTGATCCTAGTATTAATGTTGGTGGCTGTTTTTCTTATAAATAGTAAATGTTACATTTTTACAAATCTGAGTTTCTAAAATAAAGCTACCATAGAAGCAGTAAGTGTGCTGCAGTGTCTGCTAGCTTTATGTAAAATACAGGCTGCATAAATACATACTGTGGAAGTTTGTATATTAGCCACTATGTTCAGTGGCAGGCCTATATTTTGGGGGCCCTGAAGCTTGAACTGTTATGGGGACCCCTTCGCAAACAGCAACAATAGGCCAACATCCAACAAGGTCCAAAGGCCCTTAAAGCCCTTGCAAATGGCGGAGAACAGGGTGGTGGGGTGGAGTCCTTAGAGTCCAGGTTTGTGGGGAAGGGACATGGACTGTACACCCTAGCTACTTATAATGGGATGTGCTACCAAGCTGAGACTTAGGGGGTAATTCAGATCTGATCGCTGGGCTGCTAATTTTGCTGTCCTGCGATCACTTAGTTGCCGCCTCCAGGGGAAGTGTAAATTTGCTGTGCAAGTGTGCTATCGCATGTGTACGCTGAGCTGCGAAAATCCACTTTGTGCAGTCCGTGCGCAACTCAGGACTTACTCCTCCAGTGTGATGAGAACAGGCTGATCGGGGCCAGAGCTGACGTCAGACACTCTCCCTGAAAATGCTTGGGCACGCCTGTGTTTTACCATACACTCCCTGTAAACGCTCAGTTGACACCCACAAACTGCCTCTTCCTTTCAATCACGTTGCGAACGCCTGTGCGATTGGATTTTTCGCTCCATTCCGTCGCTGACCGGCGATGCCCGTTGTTGTTCTCTGACACGTGTGTGCATTGTGGTGCATACGCATGCGCAGTTTGGACCTGATTGCCCGCTGTGCAAAAACGCAGAGCAGCGATCAGCTCTGAATTACCCCATTAGTACTACAGCATAGAAACAAGAGAGAAGGTATACCATACAATTATTAGAATTATACTAACTTTAATTATACATCATATCTGAGGTTTTTGGCATAAAATTGGCCAATATTATGAGCCTGCCCACCAATCGTCAAAGTAACCTCATCAGACAGATCCCTAACATTATAGGGGTTTGAAGGGCTAACGGCACCCCCAAACCACCCCAGCCAAACCACCACAGGGCACCACACAAATAATGGATATCAGTAAAAAATCAGAGTGTTAGTTAAGTGAAAGTAGTTGCTGAGTGTTAGAGTGAAGACAGCTATGAAGTATCAAAGTGTTAAAAATGTGTGGTTAGCTGATCAGTGTTAAAAGTGTTCAAAAAGTGAAAGATGTGGGATAATGTTACATAAATAAAAAACAGACAGAGTGTTAAAAATATATAAATGATGGTGATGCTTCAAATCGGCCCAGCTATGTTCAGTGGCGGACTTTCATTTTGAAACGTGAACTGCTATGGGGACCCCTTCCCAACCAGCAACAATAGGCCACCATCCAACAAGGTCCAAATGTCCATACTGCCCTTGTAATGACCTCGAAGCCAAAATGGCGGAGAATGGGGTGGGGTGGAGGAGTCCTTGGAGTCTGGGATTAGGGGCTCTGAAGCTTAAGCTTTATTAGTTTCATAGTAGATCCACACCTGACTATGTTGATTGTCTTTGTCTACACTTTAGCACAATTATATTATTATTATTATTATTATTATTAGTAGTACCAGTAATTTATTTACTGCATACATATTCCTCAGCACTTTACCGAGACTATTCATCCATTCCTATCATATTTTTGGAGTATTGAGGGAAACTGGAATACCTGGAGAAAACACACACAAACACAGAAAGAATATACAAACTCCACACAGTTAGGTATACTATATGTATAAAATGCATAATGGTACCACTAGTAACTGTCACAGAGATATGCAATCATAGAAACAATATAATCAATCCATTATCCCAACAGAAAATTGCTTCTAGATACAAAGAAGTTTGTACAGCGCTAATTAAATGTATTATTATATTATTATATTTTGGAACACTGTCACATGGCCTTACTACTTCACAAGTTCAAATACATTATGGGGCCAGTTCAGAGTTTGGAGAAAGCAAAAAAAAAAAAAGAGAGAAAAAGAGTAACTTTGCGCCAGGACAGACACACAATGCAAGGGGTGCAAATATATTTACTTATGTTATGTTTTTTTTGTTTTTGTTTTTTCTCATGCTGGGTATACAGTATACAGGCTGCTTAGTCCACCTGCAGTGCAACATGATTTTGAAAATGTTCAAATGTAGTCACTTTGCTTTTGGTTCCAACTCTAAATCAGCCCATAAATCTAGTGTGCAATGAACATTTGTGCTCAAATATTTCCTCCACAAATTAATTTCAACCAATGAGATATCATGGGGGTGGGCCTTTTTGGAAGAACAGGTTTTTTTTTTTTTCCTTTCTTTTTGCCTTGAAGACAACCAGTGCTTGTGAGGACCCTTTCACTACCTCATTCCAGTTCAATCCTTCTGCCAAATGCTCCTACTCCACAGCTGCAGACATTATTCAGGAGACTAATGTAGGTGGGTCATACTGCAATATCCAAGATGGACAGCTTGTGTCTTTCCCAACGGGAGTAACGTGTAACAGGTATGTGGGTCTCATTGCTGGTACGCAGCTGCAGTGTTTCAGCACTGTAGCGCACGGACAGCTCCCATCTGCAGTGTCTCAGAGGCTCAGCTCTGCCTCCCCCTCCAACAACGCTCTGCATAATGTGCCTCACACCGACCCTATGCTATTAGGAAGACAAAGCACTGGATGGGAGTTCAGAGCCAGGACAAGCTGCTAGGTCTGGTGAGTCATCAGGAAGATACAGGGTCTTGGCTGCTAATACAGTCTTTACTTGTGGGGACTATGACACTATAAAATGGGAGAGAAACGAATGGAGCTGCAGTAATGGCTAATAATATAAAATATCTTCTAGCGAGGCAAATGCTATGTTTATGGGGACCTGATAGAAGGCAATGCAAAGGTAGCAGTCAGTGAAAGGGTTAAGTAATGGGAATGGTAGGCGATGTGCAGGCAGGGAGTGATGGGGAGTAAGGGGACCGTGTTGGAGTGTTTCACTGCTGATAATGTTGGCTGGTTAGAACTGAAGGGGTTACTACAATTCACAACAGAAAAGGGAGCAAATACTATGTACTGTAACTGTAGATTTGCAAAATACCGATATGGTTGTGAATGGGTTTAAGAGAATAATTCAGCCTGGTATACATTGCTGAAATCACCAATGCATCTCTTTATGTACTGTATACATTATGCAACAATGTTACTTGTTATATACCTTGGAGGTAGGATGTGAATTCCCACAAGTCATCTCACTCTCATACGAATCTTTCTGATCTATTTAGCAATTGTGCTTTAAGTGTGGATTATTTTCTAAATGATACTAGATAATTAGCTTTTTTTTGTTACCATATATATATACATATATGTATATCCAATTTTTAATTGCGATGCAAGGATGATAGCTTTTTAGGGTACATTATGCAAATATTGTTTTCTGTTCAACTGCATGGACAGGGTACATGTGATGCAGCTGAACTAGACGGTGTAAAGACTACTGAGGACTTCAGATGGCTCTTGGTCTACGATAAATAGAAAGAAATCATTCAATTTACTACTGATAAAGCCCAGAGCTTTTAATGTATGTTAAAAGAAAATGAAAAAGCCTTATTGAATGGCCTACAGTAAGACTACAATTGCAGTACAATATGTATTCTGGTTTACTTATTCTGTATTGCATGTAATATAAGGGACTTATAGTACAACACTTGAATGTTTTGTGCTATATAAAACATGGATATACTGTATTCTGTGTTGTATCATTGCACATGAAGTTGAAGATAATAGATATTCCTGTAGAAAATCTCAGTGCTATTGTACATCTTATATAGAGTGTTCATAAGAAACAATAGCCGCTGCTCGTGTTATACATTATTGCTACTCTTTTACTTTTTAAATAATTTTTTTTTATCTTAAAATAAACTTTATGCTGATGACTGGAAAGTAGCAACACAAGCAGAATGCTCTGGGGTACATAGCAGCAGGCGTGAATCATTCTTCACTAAGCATTGTCAGAGACACAGTCATGTGTTTTCTCTTTTGTGTATAGTTTCCTGTAATCAGATACAAGAATAAAGTGAACATTTGTATACCAGTGAGGCCCACACATGCGCGCTACTACAGCTGCCATGGGGCACTTTGCCCAATATTGCAGCATGTATGCCCCAACAATTAATACAGTTTCTCAGTAACAATCTGAACTAAATTGATAATATTGTTATTGGGCATATTGGTAAATATAGCATAGAAGAGGATCATGGATTACTGCTATGAGCCAAGCACAAGTTACCTAAATTGTAGACACCAGTATCCACAATATCCTGACTTTCTTGAGGTTTTTCAGGTATAATTTTGGTGTAACAGACATCAATGAGTGAGGTGGGCCAACATATATTACAGTTTGGCATGGGATATATGGGTCAAAATCAGTTTGCTGGGAAGCCCAGCCTATCAGTACGGATATGTTGTGATCTACTGACCTGGTTTAATCATTGTTACATTTGCTAGTAGTGTAGAAGCCCTTTATTTACTATTCTAAACAAGTCATGGTGTCACAGCACGCCATTTATACAGTCCTCTTATTATTATTCTCCTTCATCTATAAGCCACTGACATTTTACACATCATTATACATTGAGGGGATCATGATACAATGCTTATATATAAAAAAAAAAAAAAACAGGAAAGAGAAGGTGAAGATGGCACTGCTGAAATGAACTGCAAAGTTGGTCCAAAAGTATTTACTGGTCTTTTCTTTTCTTTTAGACGGGCACATGACATTTAGTCATGGATGTATGAATATGTTTAGAAGCACTTTGGGTATTTCCACTTCTGGCTCCAGGTCAGATCATTTTAAACATGCTGAGACTTGACATGCCATGAAGGAAGAAAGAAGATGCTTTTGCACCCTCTAAGTACTATAAAGAGGCGTACACACCTAGTTATCTGTCCAATCTGTCTGGCTGAAATGAAAATCTGGTAATGTATGGGAGCAAATGCAAATCAACCATTGCTCCAAATCACTGGAAATCTGGCAAAAATGGTCCTTCAGACACGTTGGTTAAATCAGTTTGATTTAACCAATTTATCCGAACTACCATTTTTGTCCATTTTCTTGCATTTTGGAACTAATAGTTGATTGTCATTGCTCTCAAACATTACCAGATTTCCATTGCAACCAGATAGATTGGACAGATATCATTAGGTACATACCCAGCAAAAGAATAAGAGAGTCAGCTAGGTCAAATTATATTAGTATGTCTAACAGTAAATAACATTACTCTCAACTTGCTTCAGAAAACATATACTCTTAGTTGTTAAGTTTTACAACATTGGGGGTCATTCCGAGTTGATCGCTCGCTGCCGATTTTCACAGCACAGCGATCAGGTAAAAAAACTGCAAAACTGCACATGCATATGCACCGCAATGCGCACGTGCATTGTACGGGTACAATGAGCATCGTTGCTGTGCAATGCTTCTAGCGACGAATCCATTCGCACAGCCGATCGCAAGGAGATTGACAGGAAGAGGGCGTTTATGGGTGTCAACTGACCGTTTTCTGGGAGTGGTTGGAAAAACGCAGGTGTGTCCAGGCATTTGCAGGGCGGGTATCTGACGTCAATTCCGGGACCTCCGTCGCTAGGATCATCGCACAGGATAAGTAACTACAGGGCTGGTCTTGTTTTGCACAAAATGTGTTTGTATCACTCGGCTGCACATGCGATCGCACACTTGCAAAGCGAAAATACACTCCCCCATGGGCGGCGACAATGCGTTTGCACGGCTGCTAAAAGTAGCTGGCGAGCGATCAACTCGGAATGAGGGCCATTATTCCTGGGAATTCTGCACATAATATAACAGAACCAGCAATACTGTGAAAATACTACAATGACTGCTGCATGTTCTGTACATGGGCCCTCATTCCGAGTTGATCGCTCGCAAGGCGAATTTAGCAGAGTTGCTCACGCTAAGCCTACGCCTACTGGGAGTGTATCTTAGCTTCTTAAAATTGCGACCGATGTATTCGCAATATTGCGATTACAAACTACTTAGCAGTTTCAGAGTAGCTTCAGACTTACTCGGCATCTGCGATCAGTTCACTGCTTGTCGTTCCTGGTTTGACGTCATAAACACACCCAGCGTTCGCCCAGACACTCCCCCGTTTCTCCGGCCACTCCTGCGTTTTTTCCGGAAACGGTAGCGTTTTCATCCACACGCCCATAAAACGCCGTGTTTCCGCCCAGTAACACCCATTTCCTGTCAATCACATTACGTTCGCCGGAGCGAAGAAAAAGCCGTGAGTAAAAAAACTATCTTCATAGCAAAATTACTTGGCGCAGTCGCAGTGCGAACATTGCGCATGCGTACTAAGCAGAAAAACGCTGCGATGCGATGAAATTTACCGAGCGAACAACTCGGAATGAGGGCCATGGTTGTTTGACAAATTGCATCACATATTGCTGTTCTTCATTATTAATCATCTCAATTCTTACTATGAAACAAATCTTTTAGCATAGTTGCCCTTGGCTCTGCTTGTTTCTTGTATTTTTCCATTTTCATTCAATCATAAGACCTACTGTATATCTCATATAGATCATTTTGTAACTATTACTGAGTTATATGTTCTTGTCACTATTACAAATATCTCTGTATACTGAAAACAAAACATAAACGACACGTGCAAAATCAATTCTAAAAGTAATGCTTGGCAAAGGCACCACATTTTTATGTTTCGTTCTAATTTTACATAGCATTGATCTAACACACATTTAAGGCCCTCATACATCACAGCACCATTTCCCTGATCTAACGGCACTGCCGATCTACTGAACGGATATGCCAATCCTCCTCCGTCGATGATCAGCAATCCGTCTGGGAATTGGGAAATTAAACATGTTAAAAATGCCCAATTTGGTGATCCTGACGTTTAAATTTGGGATTGGGGAATCAGGATTTTTAAACATGTTTAATATTCCCGATTCCCTGACCTGGCCATCAGGGGATCGGGACATTGCAGCAATTTGTCTGTAATGTATGGGGGCCTTTACGCACACACATCAGCTAGTGACTGACTGAATAAAGAAATATAGTCTATTATACATGGACAAAAGAACTAATAATTTGCAAAGAGAAATAATATTTAAAATAATATTCCTAGAATTCAATACTGTATACAATAATAATTCCTGCAGCCATTTTTGCCTTCATAAATATCTTCCTATTATGTTGCTTGGAATAGTTATTTTACTTGTTTATTCCACTATTAATGATTTTTCAATAGTGTTATATCTCAGCTAAGCACTGGTGATGTAAAAAAAAATAAGTGTTGAAATGTAATAAGTATCATAATTAGACTGGTCTTGTGAGCAAGGCCTTCCTACCTCTATGTCTGTCTGTTTTTACCCAGTTTTGTTCTATTACTGTTGTTCCAATTGTAAAGTGCAACAGAATATGCTGCTCTATATAAGAAACTGTTAATAAATAAATAGATAAAACATGGCCTCACTAATATAGGTAAATCTGGGAACAATTTGGAAGCAGGTGTTCACTGACTAATTTGCTAGAGTGTGACAGATGGAAGTCACACAAAGCAAGAAGTTTAAAGAAGCAGGGTGCAAATGGCAATGTGCCACTATAACAATTAGTTCACATTGATTAAATCACACTCCTTATAGGAAATCCTAGCAATCAAGTACAGTACAGTCATTGGATCTAGAGTGTTATTTGTTTAATGATTTTTTTAATGTTTAAGTGGCCATCAAGACTATAGACAACATAGGCCATAATCATTGCGTAATATTGGCTAACCGACTACTTATTCATTTAAAGAAACGTGACACTTTAATTATGAAAATATCTATAGCAGATGTTTCAACAATATAATCTTAATAACATGGAGTGGTATAAGTTATTCTTCAACATATTAGGCATTCATCTATATGAATATGTACTGACATTTATCAGTAATTGATTTAGATAGATAGATAGATAGATAGATAGATAGATAGATAGATAGATAGATAGATAGATAGATAGATAGATAGATAGATCGATGGATGGGTGGTCATTCCAAGTTGTTTGCTCGCTAGCAGTTTTTAGCAGCGGTGGAAACGCTATGCCGCCTCCCACTGGGAGTGTATTTTAGCTTAGCAGAAGTGCAAACTAAAGGATCGCAGAGCGGCGGCAAACTTTTTTTGTGCAGTTTTAGAGTAGCTCAATACCTACTCAGCGCTTGCGATCACTTCAGACTGTTCAGTTCCTGTTTTGACATCACGAACACGCCCTGCGTTCACCCAGCCACGCCTGCGTTTTTCCAAACACTCCCTGAAAACGGTCCATTGACACCCAGAAACGCCCTCTTCCTGTCAATCACTCTGCGGCCAGCAGTGCGACTGAAAAGCTTCGCTAGACCTTGTGTGAAACTACATCGTTCATTGTTATAGTACGACGCGCGTGCGCATTGCGGTGCATACGCATGCGCAGAAGTGCCATTTTGCAATTGTAGCGCTGTACGTGCACATTGTGCCGCGTGCGCATTGCGCCACATACGCATGTACAGAAATGCCTTTTTTTGCCTCATCGCTGCACAGCGAACGAATGCCGCTAGCGATCAACTCGGAATGACCCCCATAGATAAATAGATAGATGCACGCTACTGTATGTATACAGTGAGTGAGTGAGTGAGTGAGTGAGTGAGTGAGTATATGCCATGCAGTAGCCATGCATGTAACAATACTATTTTGTTTGCCAATCTATTGCAAAGTCAGCTTCCAATAGTCCAGGCTGTTTGGTTTTCCAATGGATAATTTCCATACACAACACAGAAATACTTGGGGATATTATGTATATTCTAACAGGGTATTAGCATATGTGCAGACATTCTTTTCAGTGAAACATCTGCTCCATTGTAGAACACACACACATACGTTCTCAGCTGCAAAGCAGATCTTCAGAACCCTTTTGTAAACCAGAGCATTAGTGGGATTGAGTGCTGCATTGAACTATTACATTTACAAAGGATTGAAAAATAGGCAGACACTAATCGTGTAGTTGCATTCAATCACTTTGACTGGGAAAGAAATGCATGCAGAGCAGAGACACAGAATTTCTGTCTGTATGTCTGAGTGCACACTTTATAAATGTACATTCATTTCATAGTTTCTTTCCTTGAATTGCTACAAATAAATAGTCTACAAATCTGGATTTGTAATTCATACCAATCAAGACATTTGTGGTCAGCACACTGTAGGGCAGTTTGGTTTAGGGTGACTCTGGAAAACATGCTATGATAAATGCTCTAGCTCAGCTTATATTAGTAGCATGGTGAGTGAACCAGAAATCGTCTGCAACACATATGAGCAAAATGCTACATTAATAATAATTGCTCCAATGCTGACCACATTCCCATGGCCAAATAGTTGCATTCTGCCCCTTTCTGCCCCTCAGTTAGGTCCTTAGAGTGACACACCTCCCCACACACACCCACACTGGTCACCGACTACTCACTGTATTTAGGGAGAGATGTATCAAACCTTCAAGAGAGATAAACTAGAGAAGTTGCCCAACAACTAATCAGCATCTAGCTATCATTATCTAGCACAGTGTATAAAATTACATAAGTTTAGTGATTGCCATGGGCAACTTCTCCACTTTATATCTCTCAAAGGTTTGATACATCTCCCCCTTGGGAAGAAGTAACAGAACAGATTGTATAATATTCAACGACGTTTGCAAATCTAATCCCCAGCATATAATTTTCTGGTGTCTAAAGCATCAATCAAAATAAACACAGTAACTGGTTCTCCTTCCTCTCAGTGAGTCTAACTAATTATTGAATGTCCCTCATATTAGGGACACTGGCAGCAAATGAAAGGGCCAAACTATATAATAAATGAATAAAGAATGATATCTTTCTGCATTGATCTGCAAAATTGTTACTATGTACTGGTCTGCCTTGTGACACTGGCATTAACATTTCACATATGAAATTCAAGTAGCTTGATATATTCTAGTGACCAAGGTTTCAGTTTTGTGCTGATCACACTAGTGAAGCAATGTGGGGGGACAGGGGGACGGACACATAGGATACATTACAAGAAAAGGTGCCAGATATCTATCTATCTATCTATCTATCTATCTAGCTATCTAATATGTATATCTTATGTACTGTACGGTACTATCCAAGTCGTTGATGCTCATGAGTGAGCAAGACCTGCTATACCTCACTCTTTGTTTGCTATAGCCACATATCAGGCTATGTTTTAGATACTCTAGATAGGCTTGACATGTTTATTGTGAAGAACAGTGTGTAAAGCAGACAATAATTAGTTATTAAATGTACCGTGAACACCTTACAGCTACTTCAGCAATCTTTACCTAGTATATTACATGAGTTGCAATTATACACAGACCTAACAGCACTTATTTCCTCTCCAGCAATGATTCTACCAGGTTATTGTAACTCTATTTATTGTCTTTAATGTTCAAGTCAGAGCTGGTCATCACTAGACCAGACAGAGGCTTCCTAAAGACAAATGAACCATCATTATATAGGACCTGACTTATAGCTGTACACTAATGCATTTGCAACTGTGATTCCATTGGCAGATACTGTGCGAAAAGATGCAAATGCCTCAGCAGGTACAATTTGTATTGAGGCGACTTTGCTAATCTCAGCAACTTCGTACAAAGACGCAGCGTGATCACAGAATAGCTGCATGTACTGCGATGCCAGAGACATCTTTAATGCATATGGTATCGCAGATGTAAGCAGCGACACACCCTAAAAATGGCTGCGCCATGCCAACGTTTTTGCCGCCTGTGTATTTGCCAAAACTATCCCTTTCTGCCAATCACTTTATGAATGGATCTTCACTGCGAGTGACTGCAGTAATGGACCGTGATGCATGCGCAGCGCTACTAAGAATCATGCCCAGTTTGCCAATAACTGCTCATCTGTGAAAACATCGGCATAGCATACAACTGTGAATCTTGCCCATACGACCTGGTTCAGAGGTTGACATAGGGCCGATGTTTGCATATCTTAGCAATTTTATTCTACTGGGCATGTGTCTGAGTCGCACTGCACTTTTGCCAAGTTTGATTACAAAACACGGTCACAGTGAGAATTTGGACACAGAGTGATTGACAGTCGGTGAACAATTGTGGGACACGACCGTTTCGGGGTCAAGTCTCAACCTGCGCCTGCGTCTCTGTGCGAATCCCCGGGGCTGCGACATTATCATGTTTTTGCAGAACTGCTGCATACGAAATCACAGTCGCAATCGGATTTTTATCCACCTTTGAATCAGGCCCATAGATATGAAAATAGCAAAGATGAATATGAAACTAAAATGTAGTTTATAAATCTTGCATTAATTCAGTCATTTTATTTCTTGGCATTTATAGGGCTCAATCTAGTTTTCGTGTGGAAGGAAATATCATCAGCATTTCACCATTACATTAGTTCCTGGTGGCTTACAGACCTTGCTGTCTTGAAGCACATCTCTAAAGTCACTTACCACTCTGAAGGATTTGATTTCAAGCCTTGGTGGATGGGATATGTATCTCTGCAACTAATTCATCAGAAATTAAGATTTACAAAACCGGAAGGTGAAAAAGATGACCCACTTGCAAGCTGGACTTAGCCCAGAGACGATAGAGAAAGCACGCCTGGAATTAAATGAGAATCCAGACACTTTACATCAGGATATCCAACAAGTCAGAGACATGATTATCACTAGACCAGACATTGGCTTCCTACGGACAGATGATGCCTTCATCTTAAGGTTTCTGCGAGCCAGAAAGTTCAATCAGATGGAAGCCTTCCGACTCCTCGCTCAGTATTTCCAGTATCGCCAGCTTCATTTAGACATGTTTAAAAACCTTAAAGCGGATGATCGAGGAGTTAAACGAGCTCTTATGGATGGATTTCCTGGCGTTCTTGATAACCGTGATCATTACGGGCAGAAGATTCTTCTACTTTTTGCAGCCAACTGGGATCAGAGTAGGTAAATGTAGATAGTGTTTACATATTTTCTATTGACTGTTGTATGGAATGGTTACTAAAATCAATTCAACTGAAAAAATAAATTGATAACAATAAGCATAGGCAATATTATCTGAGGAAATTACTTATCTGTAAATATCATAAGTTAAACTATATTCTATTCTCAACAAACTATGATAGTACAGTAATTGTAAGTATCAATAATGTATGGACCACCTAATGTAATAATGAACATGAACAGATTCAATGCTGTTTTTTTTTGTTTTGTTTTTTGTTTTTTTGTTGATGCTTTTTTTTTGGGCGGGGGGGGATTATTTATTGGTTTCTGAAGCAGTTTGAAACTGTTGAAAACTCTTAGGGCAGTATCCACGATCCATTTTTGACCAATCAAAACACGGACAGATATTGAGATTGTTGACCGATGGTCATTATCGCGGTATCCAATTAGAGGCTATTTTGAATGTCCAAAAATTGATCCGCGATCTTGTGATAACACTTGGTATCTGCGATAAGCTCCCACTTCCATGTGTTGTCGCGGCTACAGCAGGCCACTTATAGCAGGCACCTGAAGCATAATCCCTGATAAAAAGCGTAATGTATCGGGGCTACTTGGATAGCCCCTGGCGATACAATTCCCGCAGTCATTGACTGTCGGTAATTGGATAGCCCCCATAGTATCAAAACTAGTAAATGATAGGCTTATGTTTCTAAACCACAGTTCGTATGAATACCATAGTAGTAGAAAGTCACTTTGTAAACATAATACTGTAAAACCAGCATGACAGACATATTTTGGATACAGAGATGATTTTTACTTGCAAACAACAATTTTTTTTATATCCTTTTAAAGCAGAGATGCGCGTTTAATTTTTGCTGAAAACTGAACACACCTAAAATGTTGGGTTTCAAGTTAAACTGAGTCACTTTGGGGTTCTGAGTTGAACTGAGTCCTGGCTTGGGAAGTTCAGATCTCATATCTCAAAAAACGTATCTTGGACTGCATGTAAGTCCCTCCCTCCTGATTTTATGTGCTAAAATTAGCCAAAGAGACTGTAAATGAATGTTGTTGATGTCCATAACACTATAAAGGAACAAAAACTTGCCCAAGTTACATAATTTTAGCTGTCTTTTTGATTTTTTTAAGAAATCCAAGACCAAAATACTTAAGGATGGTTTTGCCAAAACAAAGCATCCTGTTGACTTAGCACCAAAACCCCCAAAATTAGGGGTCTTGGCAGATCTCTACTTTAAAGCGGACTTGTCACCATGTGCTCCACTGTTATTTTTAATTTATACAGTTTACATACTGCCTTTGTCCCCAAAACCTAAAAATGAAACCTAGGAGAGATCTTTTTATTGATCACTTCTTGCTCCAACCTGCACAAAACTATGACTCATGAGTGGAGGAAGCTGGAGCAAGCATTATGCAGTCTGTACAACATGACACTACTGTATCGGGCTGGCAGACTAGAGTGCTCGCTTCCATGGCTGGCTTTATCTGCGTGTCACAGCTCTACTGCTGTGCAGACTGGAAGAATCCTGCCCAGGAGTCAGCATAGCGTGATGAATTAAATTCTATTTACCAGGTAAATGGTTTTTAAGCAGTGATGAGCTGCACGGAATCGACTCAGTTCTTGCTGCCAATTCGCATCTAAGAAAAAAGCCAAATGTACTTTTCCCAGAAATGAAAATGTTATGTATATGCACTTCAGACATGTGGAATCCCCTTGACATTTGGCCTTTATTTCAGATCCGAACTTGTTGGGAACAACAGAGTCAAATCCAAGTTGCTCATCTTTATTTATAAGGAGAAATGTTTTCTTTTACTTACTTCATAGAGGGAATTCAATTGTTCCCGATAATTTTTTGCACAGTAAAACAGAACTTTACCGCAGTTTTTTTACCCCCCTAATTTTTACTGCACAAAAAAATCTTGTTTATGTATGAAAACACAGAATCCAGGATAAATTCCTGGAAACATGTGTTTTCACGTTCGCAGCTGTGAAAAAGGGGCAGTTATTGGGGATTTTGTGTCACCTGTCTTTGGGCCAATGGAATTACCCCCAGGCATCAATTAGCTGTGGTAATTTACGGCTGCTAATTGAATTCCTCCCTATGTGTCTCAGATATATTCATGGAATGAAACATGGGAACTTCATTTACTGAAAGCACCAGTAAAAGTATTACAAAGTGGAATAGTCTACAACCCTGATCATCACTGTTATTCTTTTAGCAAACATAGGGCAAGTCTGTAGGCACACGGGGCCTGATTCAGGTCCCAATATTATAGCGGGGCATGCCGAAAAGTACTGATGCTCAGTACTTTGCGCATGCACCAGATCAGTACTGCGCATGTGCAGTACAGGTCTGTAACAGAGAACCCCTGCAGCTATCTAAGGCAGCACAGCCACATCATCCTGGCAGGGCCGGATCACCGGACCACCCTTCCTCTCTTGGCACCCCTGCAGGAAGTCCTAGGGTCACGTTTCCCTCTGAGCCTTCATCTGCAACCCCCCAGCACATTGCTGCTTTATGCCCTATTGACCCCAGTTTTATTTGTTTTATACTCCACTGAGAATACTTTTGAACTTGGGGGGTCATTCCAAGTTGTTCGCTCGTTGCCGATTTTCGCTATGCTGCGATTTGTTGCTAATTGCGCATGCGCAAGGCATGCAGGGCGCATGCGCTTAGTTATTTAACTAAAAACTTAGCAGTTTTACTGTGGATCCTGCGGCACTTTCAGCTGCACTGCTGATCGGTGAATGATTGACAGGAAAGGGGTGTTTTCCGGGAGTGTGCTAAAAAACGCAGGCGTGTCAGGGAAAAACGCGGGAGTGTCTGGAGAAACGGGGGAGTGGCTGGCCGAACACATGGCGTGTTTGTGACGTCAAACCAGGAACTAAACGGACTGAGCTGATCGCAATCTGTGAGTAGGTCTGGAGCTACTCAGAAACTGCAAAGAATTATTTAGCAGCAATTCTGCTAATCTTTCGTTCGCTATTCTGCTAAACTAAAATACACTCCCAGAGGGCGGCGGCCTAGTGTGTGCAATGCTGCTAAAAGCAGCTAGCGAGCGAACAACTCGGAATGAGGGCCTTGATTTCTTCCACAAAACGCAGGCAGGTCACTCAGCTACAGCAGCACATCTGAGGTCAGAGGAGGGACGTGCAGTCTGCAACACATTACCTCCGTCTCTCCTCTGTGGAAGGAGCAAGGCAGTGTGGTGCTGACTGCCTGTAAGATTAGATAATATACATGAAATGTTCTGCACTGCATGTAGTGTTGTATACTGACTTGCTGTCAGTCACTGTATACTGATTTGAACTATCATATTATGTAAATATATGTGATATTAATATTATACACTGCCTAGTTGACATTGTATAATATTGTGCAGTGGGACAGTTTGTAAGAGACAAAGGTATCTAGATTTGGAGAAGATAACACAGACGTGACATAACTATGGAACATGACAAGTAACACATTATAGCAGTCTTGTAACATATCTCTTTCTCCAGGCTGTGTTATTTGCAATCCCCTCCGTTTAGAAGCTTGAGATGTTTCCACCTTGGAAGGAATGTTGGAGGACACCTTTTGTTGTAGAAAGACAGTTCTGTATGTTCCGCATGAGAGGGCATCACAATAGCAGTTACAGAAGTAGCATGCAAAACAAGGGGCTCTGTGTCCCAGCTTGGACCCCTATATGCTATACAGTGCCAGAGCTGCTATTTTTTGCCGTGGGACAGTGGGACCATCAGCTTTGTCTGTATAAGAGTTATAGAGTATTTCTAAATCAGTAGTAACGTGTGACGGTTCGGTATATTTTGTCGACAGAATGTCGACATGAAAATGCCATTGGTGAAATGGCGAAATTCTAACAATGTCGGTGATTGGCGATGCAGCATTTGTGGAGCTAAGTTCCCTAAACCTAACCATGAACCTAACCCTACTCTGGCGGTTTGCAGCTAATATTGCGTGTTGTGGTTAATGTGGTTGGTTGTGGTTAACGTTGCAAAACTGCCCTTTCAGCAGTATGTCCCTAACCCTAAACCTCACCGTAAACCTAACCCTAAACCTAATGTTGTCATTTTGCAAAATGTTGGCATTTACAATGCCGACATTGCGTACACATCATTTTTCAGATGTCGATAAGTTAGCTGTCCACGTTTCACCAATGTCAGTATAACTGTTGACATTGTACTGTTGATATTATGAATGCCGACATTGTGTCAACATGCTGCCGCATCCCCATGTGAAGACTATCCCAGACAATGCACCTATAAGAACTAAAATACTGTATTTCTACAATATCTCCTAAGCCTGTGACCTAGCTATTGTGTTATGCCTAGGAAGCTATCATGTAATGATCAGCCATTTGCTACAACAGTATAAAGATCCTAAGGGTCAAACATTATTGGTTTGTCCATAGTACCCAGTGGATACAGTCAAAATGCCGGGTGTCGGGATCCCGGCGGTTAGGATACCGACGCAGGAATCCCGACAGCCGACAAGGTATTTGCTACCTCGATGCCGGTAGCTGCTGTTGACATATTAACAGCCGGCATCCCATCTTCCGGTATTACATACCTGATCCGTACCCAGCAGGGGGCATTTTAAGAGAGGAGGGGACCCGCGTTCAAGCTCCATCACGGGGCCACCTCCTCTCCGGCAGCAAGTAGACTCTGGCATAATGCCAAAGTCTACTGCACATACGCAAGTCTCTGGGAACAGGGTAGCCGCGCCTTGTTCCCGGGGACATCTCCAGTGCGCATGCGCAAATCACTCGGAAATCGGACTCCGGAGTGGTAAGTATAATGTATGGGTGCAGTGTGTGCGGTGTGGGCCCCCCTGGACCCAAGGGCCCGTATGCACCCCACACACTGCACACATTATAGAAACGCCTATGGTACCCAGTATGGTTCCCAATTTATGCCTTTCACTTTATCAAGAGATACTGTATGAAGTCTGCAAACAAATGGTTCTGAAAATGTTTTTATGTAATTATTATGAGGTCTTTGGGTGGTTATTTCTATGTAAATGCGCTTACAATGCAGGAATGTAATTGCCAAGCCAGCACGTCTAATATTGTTGTTGTCGGATTTGATTAGATTTTTATTTTTCTAAATGTGATGCTGGGGAGATTAGGAGGCTCTTTAAAATGAGTGAATGCATTGTTAGTGTCTGTTTATATATTTCTTTGTTCCCAAGCAATCCACATTGCATAGGATCCTGGTGTCAAGTGGGAAGCTTTCTCCAGTCCATTTCATGGTCTCTCTTGAGCAGTCAAAACTGCTAGTAAATTGAACTTGGTTACATTGTATGAAGTCAAATTACATAAGGGGCAAAAAAATCACTACCACACTAACTGGCCATACACTGTGCTTGGATCTCCATGCAGCAACTTTTCCCAGGGTCTGCCAACTTAGCATATACATTTAAATACCACTTTTACATGGAGGTGGAGATGGAAATGGGGAGTGAAGTAGGAGAACCAATCACAAGATTTAATGTCTTGGTTAAGATTTATTGATCTTTCTGCTCACTCCGCCCCAGTATGGCCAGATGTGATACATATAAATAATCACAAGAAAATCTAGATGCAAAACCTTAGGGCTGCAGCCAGTCTGGCTACTTGGTAAAATGTTATGACAAGTACTGGCAGCTATAGTAATAAGAGCACCCTATAAGGAGGTTTTCCCCACTTTTAAATATATTTGTTTAGCATTTATTAAGATGGGACCTGGACCTTCTTAGTGGTTATGCTCAATGACTTTTTAACCGTGTGCAACCAGACAAGGCCAGCATTTTTATTTAAACACCTATTAGTGGTCAATATAGTACAATGTAACAGTAAAAAAAAAACAAAGCCATATAAAAATAGTACATACTGTATGTAGACATTGAGGTGCGGTTTTAAGTAGTCCAGTGGTTCCCAAACTGTGTGCCGTGGCACCCTGGGGTGCCTCGGGACACTTGCAGGTGTGCCTTAGATTGGTGGTCTAGGACCAATTCAAATTATTTATGGTCAATATAATAGGCAAACTAGTGCTGGTGGCTGTCAGTCATACAATATGGGGACAAACAGAAGCAAATCATGTCATGACATATAAATACAATTTACCTAAATAAATATTTATTTCTAAATTTCTCAATAAGAAATTTTTGGCCTAGGGGTGCCGTGAAAAAAATTCTGATACTCTAGGGCGCTGTGATTCAAAAAAGTTTGGAAACCACTGAATTAGTCGATAGAAAAACATACTGGTCTGTAAGACCCATTTTTGGTATTTGAAGAAAGAACAGAACAGAGGGAAAAGGGAAGGGAGAAGAGGCGGTGTGGCTAGAACCATAATAAAGAGAAGAGAGGAGGAGAAGGAGAAGAAGAGAGAGAAATAAAGGGAGAACTTATGTGAAAGAAGGATAACCAAGGACCCCAAACCTTGTCAAGGACAATCCCTTCAGTACAGCGCCATCTTCCCAGTGGATGTTCGGGAAGATGCCACATGTGCACAAGAGAGCAAAGTATGAATATGTGCTGATATATAAATGTGTTTGGAGAGATCATATTGTATATGAGTCTCTTAAATTATGTTATTCCAGTGTGCACAGATGTAGTTAGAATGGATATGCAAGCTGGGATGTTTTAAATCCATGTAGACTGCACAGGTTAAGGGGATAATGAAATGCAGGTGTTTGATGTGGTATAAATTAAGGATGAGACAGATCATAGCCACACACCCTGACGAAGTCCATTGACGAAACGCGTTGGGCGTGGCCTGTGGAGCAAAGGACAGATTGTCTGAACTTTGTCTTGGTTCCGGTGAAAGAACGAGCGGCACCCGTGATCCCCGAAACTAGACGGACGATCGAGTATGGGAGAGAGCGGTTCCGAGGCTTGACTGACATATAGAGGACTGAGTTCACCATTTTAAACTGAGATGTATGTGAGCATTTGTTCTTAATAAATGGAATTGTAAACCTTTTTATTTATACCTGCGCCCTCCACTCTTCTTTCGTTTTATATACATAGAGGTTACAAAGGAAAAGAGAGACTCTTTGTTGGGGCACGCTTGAAAGACTAAAACTTAATTTTTAATATAAATCTCATTAAAATGTGGTACACCAGATCAACACACGTATATATATATTTTTTTTTATAACACTTTTGAGAAAAGGCCATAAACTTGTAATGGTCCCTTCTCCCTTGTGTTGATTTTAAATTATTAAAAGAAAAGATTCTCAATCATGAAATAATTAAGAGTAATCAACCTACAATTAATGTAGTTAATAAAAATGACAGTGACACCTGGGGTGAAAATATTGGAAATTGAATTTAACATAAAGTGCATAGGCATTGCATAAGTTGTAAATACGCTGCGATAGTGATCCTTACATATTTACCTATGGAGAAGATATATCCTGGTAAGGGTTAATCTGCTGCTTAAAAGTTTATATGACAATAAGATACAATGAATGAGAGAACAATTACTTATTGTAGACAAGTAGAGAGTCAGAGAAGCTAAATAAATATGAGAAGGAAAATGTAGGTGTGAAAGTGGTAATGGTCAAAGGTTGCTCCAACACCTCTGCTTGTCACAAACATAGAGATATTGATTACTACACCTGATATTCCCTAGCAGTCTCCCAAATAGGTACTAATCAGGCTATTCACTGCTTAGCTTCCAAGATCAGGCGAGGTTGGGCGTACCCAGTGAAATATGGTAGTAATGACACCTAAATTGTGAATACAGTGGTATATGGTTATTGGCATATACCAAAGGTAGTACCTCTATTTTTCATCATTGTGCGCAGTCATTCTGTTGCTTCTGCATTGTCGAATGGATGTATGACTGGCATCAATAAATGAGAGAGTACTGGAAAAGAGATATAGAGTCTAGGAAACGTATAGGTTCAGGGCCCGTCTTCTATTATCCACCGTCAGCCACATATAACATGTGGCAGACATAGGAGAGAGAAATGGGTTTCCTGTGCCTGATGAAAAATAAGTATGAAATTACATAGGTATCTTAAGCCCTGACGACAGTAAGAAAATAGGAAACTTAAAAGTTTACTGCTGAAGACATAAAGGGGATTTTTGAAATATTATGAAGAAAAATTATATAAAGTAGAAGTGATATTAAATAATTGAAATTGATAAGTAGCAGATTAGGCAAATCTTAGATAATTAAATGATATAAATTTCATATTATACGATACCAGGAGATGAGTGGGCTGAGCCGTGCACTGCTCAGCTCCACTGGACACAGACGGCCGTTTCACCGGATGGTGGCTTGTTCACTGTGTCACAAGCCACCATCCGGTGAAACGGCCGTCTGTGTCCAGTGGAGCTGAGCAGTGCACGGCTCAGCCCACTCATCTCCTGGTATCGTATAATATGAAATTTATATCATTTAATTATCTAAGATTTGCCTAATCTGCTACTTATCAATTTCAATTATTTAATATCACTTCTACTTTATATAATTTTTCTTCATAATATTTCAAAAATCCCCTTTATGTCTTCAGCAGTAAACTTTTAAGTTTCCTATTTTCTTACTGTCGTCAGGGCTTAAGATACCTATGTAATTTCATACTTATTTTTCATCAGGCACAGGAAACCCATTTCTCTCTCCTATGTCTGCCACATGTTATATGTGGCTGACGGTGGATAATAGAAGACGGGCCCTGAACCTATACGTTTCCTAGACTCTATATCTCTTTTCCAGTACTCTCTCATTTATTGATGCCAGTCATACATCCATTCGACAATGCAGAAGCAACAGAATGACTGCGCACAATGATGAAAAATAGAGGTACTACCTTTGGTATATGCCAATAACCATATACCACTGTATTCACAATTTAGGTGTCATTACTACCATATTTCACTGGGTACGCCCAACCTCG